>NW_027331946.1:5582098-5584598 GCF_048418815.1 Hemitrygon akajei
ACTCCCATCACTCCGGTCTCCCGGGGAGGTCTCTGAAAAATGCTATCCGGTTAAAACGTCCCTAGCCCGGGACTCCATCTCCACTTTTATTGTGTCCTAAAACCTGTCTGACCACTCCAACTGCAGACCCTATCTGTTGCTAGGATACCAAGCAGCCTTACCTATTCAACTCTTAAAGGTACACTGTCCATTTGGGTTTAAATATTTAAGCCTTCTTATTGGCCTCCAGTGACCTGGAGAATGAAGAGCGTGTCACTGTAAGGTTAGGTTGAGATTATGCGGGCAGTGGACAAAAAAGCCCCCTCGTGTTTTTTGATCTCGCCACTTGAGATTCAATTTCACGTGACCCTGCCACTTTGAACTGGCCCACGCCTTCATTAACCAGGTCCACCACTTGCCTTTATTGAAACTTGCCCCTCTTAACACAGAATATCCAATTTATGGGAATTTACTAAGTTAGGGTGAAATTATGCGGGCAGTGGGCAATTCAGCCCTCTTGTGCTTTCTGATCTTGCCACTTGAGATTCAGTTTCACACGACCCTGCCACTTCAAAATGACCGACGCCTTCACTAACCAAGTCCAACACTCATCCCTGTTGAAATTTACCCCTCTCGACCCGGAGCACTAGGTCTATGGGGATTTAACAAGGGTCAATCAGGGTGTGCTTTGGGTTTGTGGGGCTAAAACCAGAGTTAATCGGGAAGTGCCTAAAATTTATGGGGATATGCACCCCATCTGGATTAGGTTTAAATTTTAAACCATACAGGCAGTGGGCAATTCAGCCCTCTTGTGCTTTCTGATCTCGCCACCAGAGATTCAGTTTCACACGATCCTGCCACTTTAAACTGGCCCACGCCTTTACCAACCAGGCCCAACACTTATCCCTGTTGATCAGTCAGGGTGTGCTTTAGGTTTGTACGGCTGAAGCCAGAGTTCCTAGGGTTTGTGGGGGTATATGCCCCTTTTGGACCTTAGGATTAGGTTTAAATTTTAGGCTAGTGGATATATTTAAACTGGCCGACGCCTTCACCAATCAGACCCAACACTTATTCCTGTTGAAATTACCCCTCTTGACACGGGACACTGTCTATGGGAGTTTAGCAAGGGTCAATCAGGATGTGCTTTGGGTTTGTGGGGCTAAAGCCAGGGTTAATCGGGGAGTGAATAGGGTTTGTGGGGGTGTATACCCCATCTAAACTTTAGTAGGGTTTGTGGGGGTGTGTACCCCATCTAAACTTTAATAGGGTTTGTGGGGGTGTGTACCCCATCTAAACTTTAGTAGGGTTTGTGGGGGTGTATACCCCATCTAAACTTTAAGATTAGGATAAAGTTTTAAGCTTGTGAATATATATGTTTGACTAGGAGATATTAGAATACAGAATTTTAAATGACAGTATATGAACTGCTATGGCGAATGAGCTAGTATAATAAAGCCAGGTTAATCTAGACCATGCCTTTCATTATCAAGGTCCGACACCACTTGGTTCAACGAACCGGGTGTGCACTGGGACACATCATCAGTAATGTAACCTCGGATCATCAGGTGTTTCGGGCCTTTAATCACTAGACACCCTACTCGAGGTGGCCCAACAGTGTCAGGCTCAGACACTGCCTGTATTCCTCCCAGGGACCAATAATGAGAGGCATGTAATTCTAAGGGTAATGATATTTTTTTAAAAAAATCACTACCTGGCATCTATATGCCAAGGGTTACATGGAAAATAAAACAATAATATTCTTACCACTAGTTTTGTGTCTTGGGTCAACCATTTTAACTCCAACAAACTGCCTCCAACAACGCTTGACTCCCGCCTGGGAGACCAAATCCACTTACTCCCATCACTCCGGTCTCCCGGGGAGGTCTCTGAAAAATGCTATCCGGTTAAAACATCCCTAGCCCGGGACTCCATCTCCACTTTTATTGTGTCCTAAAACCTATCTGACCACTCCAGCTGCAGACCCTATCTGTTGCTAGGATACCAAGCAGCCTTACTTATTCAACTCTTAAAGGTACACTGTCCATTTGGGTTTAAATATCTAAGCCTTCTTATTGGCCTCCAGTGGCCTGGAGAATGAAGAGCGTGTCACTGTAAGGTTAGGTTGAGATTATGCGGGCAGTGGGCAAAAAAGCCCCCTCGTGTTTTTTGATCTCGCCACTTGAGATTCAATTTCACGTGACCCTGCCACTTTGAACTGGCCCACGCCTTCATTAACCAGGTCCACCACTTGCCTTTATTGAAACTTGCCCCTCTTAACACAGAATATCCAGTTTATGGGAATTTACTAAGTTAGGGTGAAATTATGCGGGCAGTGGGCAATTCAGCCCTCTTGTGCTTTCTGATCTTGCCACTTGAGATTCAGTTTCACACGACCCTGCCACTTCAAAATGACCGACGCCTTCACTAACCAAGTCCAACACTCATCCCTGTTGAAATTTACCCCTCTCGACCCGGAGCACTAGGTCTATGGGGATTTAACAAGGGTCAATCAGGGTGTGCT
>NW_027331946.1:5589598-5592098 GCF_048418815.1 Hemitrygon akajei
TAAGCTAGTGAATATATATGTTTGACTAGGAGATATTAGAATACAGAATTTTAAATGACAGTATATGAACTGCTATGGCGAATGAGCTAGTATAATAAAGCCAGGTTAATCTAGACCATGCCTTTCATTATCAAGGTCCGACACCACTTGGTTCAACGAACCGGGTGTGCACTGGGACACATCATCAGTAATGTAACCTCGGATCATCAGGTGTTTCGGGCCTTTAATCACTAGACACCCTACTCGAGGTGGCCCAACAGTGTCAGGCTCAGACACTGCCTGTATTCCTCCCAGGGACCAATAATGAGAGGCATGTAATTCTAAGGGTAATGATATTTTTTTAAAAAAATCACTACCTGGCATCTATATGCCAAGGGTTACATGGAAAATAAAACAATAATATTCTTACCACTAGTTTTGTGTCTTGGGTCAATCATTTTAACTCCAACAAACTGCCTCCAACAACGCTTGACTCCCGCCTGGGAGACCAAATCCACTTACTCCCATCACTCCGGTCTCCCGGGGAGGTCTCTGAAAAATGCTATCCGGTTAAAACATCCCTAGCCCGGGACTCCATCTCCACTTTTATTGTGTCCTAAAACCTGTCTGACCACTCCAACTGCAGACCCTATCTGTCGCTAGGATACCAAGCAACCTTACCTATTCAACTCTTAAAGGTACACTGTCCATTTGGGTTTAAATATCTAAGCCTTCTTATTGGCCTCCAGTGGCCTGGAGAATGAAGAGCGTGTCACTGTAAGGTTAGGTTGAGATTATGCGGGCAGTGGACAAAAAAGCCCCCTCGTGTTTTTTGATCTCGCCACTTGAGATTCAATTTCACGTGACCCTGCCACTTTGAACTGGCCCACGCCTTCATTAACCAGGTCCACCACTTGCCTTTATTGAAACTTGCCCCTCTTAACACAGAATATCCAATTTATGGGAATTTACTAAGTTAGGGTGAAATTATGCGGGCAGTGGGCAATTCAGCCCTCTTGTGCTTTCTGATCTTGCCACTTGAGATTCAGTTTCACACGAACCTGCCACTTCAAAATGACCGACGCCTTCACTAACCAGGTCCAACACTCATCCCTGTTGAAATTTACCCCTCTCGACCCGGAGCACTAAGTCTATGGGGATTTAACAAGGGTCAATCAGGGTGTGCTTTGGGTTTGTGGGGCTAAAACCAGAGTTAATCGGGAAGTGCCTAAAATTTATGGGGATGTGCACCCCATCTGGATTAGGTTTAAATTTTAAACCACACAGGCAGTGGGCAATTCAGCCCTCTTGTGCTTTCTGATCTCGCCACCAGAGATTCAGTTTCACACGATCCTGCCACTTTAAACTGGCCCGCGCCTTTACCAACCAGGCCCAACACTTATCCCTGTTGATCAGTCAGGGTGTGCTTTAGGTTTGTACGGCTGAAGCCAGAGTTCCTAGGGTTTGTGGGGGTGTATGCCCCTTTTGGACCTTAGGATTAGGTTTAAATTTTAGGCTAGTGGATATATTTAAACTGGCCGACGCCTTCACCAATCAGACCCAACACTTATTCCTGTTGAAATTACCCCTCTTGACACGGGACACTATCTATGGGAGTTTAGCAAGGGTCAATCAGGATGTGCTTTGGGTTTGTGGGGCTAAAGCCAGGGTTAATCGGGGAGTGAATAGGGTTTGTGGGGGTGTGTACCCCATCTAAACTTTAGTAGGGTTTGTGGGGGTGTGTACCCCATCTAAACTTTAATAGGGTTTGTGGGGGTGTGTACCCCATCTAAACTTTAGTAGGGTTTGTGGGGGTGTATACCCCATCTAAACTTTAAGATTAGGTTTAAGTTTTAAGCTAGTGAATATATATGTTTGACTAGGAGATATTAGAATACAGAATTTTAAATGACAGTATATGAACTGCTATGGCGAATGAGCTAGTATAATAAAGCCAGGTTAATCTAGACCATGCCTTTCATTATCAAGGTCCGACACCACTTGGTTCAACGAACCGGGTGTGCACTGGGACACATCATCAGTAATGTAACCTCGGATCATCAGGTGTTTCGGGCCTTTAATCACTAGACACCCTACTCGAGGTGGCCCAACAGTGTCAGGCTCAGACACTGCCTGTATTCCTCCCAGGGACCAATAATGAGAGGCATGTAATTCTAAGGGTAATGATATTTTTTTAAAAAAATCACTACCTGGCATCTATATGCCAAGGGTTACATGGAAAATAAAACAATAATATTCTTACCACTAGTTTTGTGTCTTGGGTCAATCATTTTAACTCCAACAAACTGCCTCCAACAACGCTTGACTCCCGCCTGGGAGACCAAATCCACTTACTCCCATCACTCCGGTCTCCCGGGGAGGTCTCTGAAAAATGCTATCCGGTTAAAACATCCCTAGCCCGGGACTCCATCTCCACTTTTATTGTGTCCTAAAACCTGTCTGACCACTCCAACTGCAGACCCTATCTGTCGCTAGGATACCAAGCAACCTTACCTATTCA
>NW_027331946.1:5599598-5604598 GCF_048418815.1 Hemitrygon akajei
GTTTGTGGGGGTGTGTACCCCATCTAAACTTTAGTAGGGTTTGTGGGGGTGTGTACCCCATCTAAACTTTAATAGGGTTTGTGGGGGTGTGTACCCCATCTAAACTTTAGTAGGGTTTGTGGGGGTGTATACCCCATCTAAACTTTAAGATTAGGTTTAAGTTTTAAGCTAGTGAATATATATGTTTGACTAGGAGATATTAGAATACAGAATTTTAAATGACAGTATATGAACTGCTATGGCGAATGAGCTAGTATAATAAAGCCAGGTTAATCTGGACCATGCCTTTCATTATCAAGGTCCGACACCACTTGGTTCAACGAACCGGGTGTGCACTGGGACACATCATCAGTAATGTAACCTCGGATCATCAGGTGTTTCGGGCCTTTAATCACTAGACACCCTACTCGAGGTGGCCCAACAGTGTCAGGCTCAGACACTGCCTGTATTCCTCCCAGGGACCAATAATGAGAGGCATGTAATTCTAAGGGTAATGATATTTTTTTAAAAAAATCACTACCTGGCATCTATATGCCAAGGGTTACATGGAAAATAAAACAATAATATTCTTACCACTAGTTTTGTGTCTTGGGTCAACCATTTTAACTCCAACAAACTGCCTCCAACAACGCTTGACTCCCGCCTGGGAGACCAAATCCACTTACTCCCATCACTCCGGTCTCCCGGGGAGGTCTCTGAAAAATGCTATCCGGTTAAAACATCCCTAGCCCGGGACTCCATCTCCACTTTTATTGTGTCCTAAAACCTGTCTGACCACTCCAACTGCAGACCCTATCTGTTGCTAGGATACCAAGCAGCCTTACCTATTCAACTCTTAAAGGTACACTGTCCATTTGGGTTTAAATATCTAAGCCTTCTCATTGGCCTCCAGTGGCCTGGAGAATGAAGAGCGTGTCACTGTAAGGTTAGGTTGAGATTATGCGGGCAGTGGGCAAAAAAGCCCCCTCGTGTTTTTTGATCTCGCCACTTGAGATTCAATTTCACGTGACCCTGCCACTTTGAACTGGCCCACGCCTTCATTAACCAGGTCCACCACTTGCCTTTATTGAAACTTGCCCCTCTTAACACAGAATATCCAATTTATGGGAATTTACTAAGTTAGGGTGAAATTATGCGGGCAGTGGGCAATTCAGCCCTCTTGTGCTTTCTGATCTTGTCACTTGAGATTCAGTTTCACACGACCCTGCCACTTCAAAATGACCGACGCCTTCACTAACCAAGTCCAACACTCATCCCTGTTGAAATTTACCCCTCTCGACCCGGAGCACTAAGTCTATGGGGATTTAACAAGGGTCAATCAGGGTGTGCTTTGGGTTTGTGGGGCTAAAACCAGAGTTAATCGGGAAGTGCCTAAAATTTATGGGGATGTGCACCCCATCTGGATTAGGTTTAAATTTTAAACCATACAGGCAGTGGGCAATTCAGCCCTCTTGTGCTTTCTGATCTCGCCACCAGAGATTCAGTTTCACACGATCCTGCCACTTTAAACTGGCCCGCGCCTTTACCAACCAGGCCCAACACTTATCCCTGTTGATCAGTCAGGGTGTGCTTTAGGTTTGTACGGCTGAAGCCAGAGTTCCTAGGGTTTGTGGGGGTGTATGCCCCTTTTGGACCTTAGGATTAGGTTTAAATTTTAGGCTAGTGGATATATTTAAACTGGCCGACGCCTTCACCAATCAGACCCAACACTTATTCCTGTTGAAATTACCCCTCTTGACACGGGACACTATCTATGGGAGTTTAGCAAGGGTCAATCAGGATGTGCTTTGGGTTTGTGGGGCTAAAGCCAGGGTTAATCGGGGAGTGAATAGGGTTTGTGGGGGTGTGTACCCCATCTAAACTTTAGTAGGGTTTGTGGGGGTGTGTACCCCATCTAAACTTTAATAGGGTTTGTGGGGGTGTGTACCCCATCTAAACTTTAGTAGGGTTTGTGGGGGTGTATACCCCTTCTAAACTTTAAGATTAGGTTTAAGTTTTAAGCTAGTGAATATATATGTTTGACTAGGAGATATTAGAATACAGAATTTTAAATGACAGTATATGAACTGCTATGGCGAATGAGCTAGTATAATAAAGCCAGGTTAATCTAGACCATGCCTTTCATTATCAAGGTCCGACACCACTTGGTTCAACGAACCGGGTGTGCACTGGGACACATCATCAGTAATGTAACCTCGGATCATCAGGTGTTTCGGGCCTTTAATCACTAGACACCCTACTCGAGGTGGCCCAACAGTGTCAGGCTCAGACACTGCCTGTATTCCTCCCAGGGACCAATAATGAGAGGCATGTAATTCTAAGGGTAATGATATTTTTTTAAAAAAATCACTACCTGGCATCTATATGCCAAGGGTTACATGGAAAATAAAACAATAATATTCTTACCACTAGTTTTGTGTCTTGGGTCAATCATTTTAACTCCAACAAACTGCCTCCAACAACGCTTGACTCCCGCCTGGGAGACCAAATCCACTTACTCCCATCACTCCGGTCTCCCGGGGAGGTCTCTGAAAAATGCTATCCGGTTAAAACATCCCTAGCCCGGGACTCCATCTCCACTTTTATTGTGTCCTAAAACCTGTCTGACCACTCCAACTGCAGACCCTATCTGTCGCTAGGATACCAAGCAACCTTACCTATTCAACTCTTAAAGGTACACTGTCCATTTGGGTTTAAATATCTAAGCCTTCTTATTGGCCTCCAGTGGCCTGGAGAATGAAGAGCGTGTCACTGTAAGGTTAGGTTGAGATTATGCGGGCAGTGGACAAAAAAGCCCCCTCGTGTTTTTTGATCTCGCCACTTGAGATTCAATTTCACGTGACCCTGCCACTTTGAACTGGCCCACGCCTTCATTAACCAGGTCCACCACTTGCCTTTATTGAAACTTGCCCCTCTTAACACAGAATATCCAATTTATGGGAATTTACTAAGTTAGGGTGAAATTATGCGGGCAGTGGGCAATTCAGCCCTCTTGTGCTTTCTGATCTTGCCACTTGAGATTCAGTTTCACACGAACCTGCCACTTCAAAATGACCGACGCCTTCACTAACCAGGTCCAACACTCATCCCTGTTGAAATTTACCCCTCTCGACCCGGAGCACTAAGTCTATGGGGATTTAACAAGGGTCAATCAGGGTGTGCTTTGGGTTTGTGGGGCTAAAACCAGAGTTAATCGGGAAGTGCCTAAAATTTATGGGGATGTGCACCCCATCTGGATTAGGTTTAAATTTTAAACCACACAGGCAGTGGGCAATTCAGCCCTCTTGTGCTTTCTGATCTCGCCACCAGAGATTCAGTTTCACACGATCCTGCCACTTTAAACTGGCCCGCGCCTTTACCAACCAGGCCCAACACTTATCCCTGTTGATCAGTCAGGGTGTGCTTTAGGTTTGTACGGCTGAAGCCAGAGTTCCTAGGGTTTGTGGGGGTGTATGCCCCTTTTGGACCTTAGGATTAGGTTTAAATTTTAGGCTAGTGGATATATTTAAACTGGCCGACGCCTTCACCAATCAGACCCAACACTTATTCCTGTTGAAATTACCCCTCTTGACACGGGACACTATCTATGGGAGTTTAGCAAGGGTCAATCAGGATGTGCTTTGGGTTTGTGGGGCTAAAGCCAGGGTTAATCGGGGAGTGAATAGGGTTTGTGGGGGTGTGTACCCCATCTAAACTTTAGTAGGGTTTGTGGGGGTGTGTACCCCATCTAAACTTTAGTAGGGTTTGTGGGGGTGTATACCCCATCTAAACTTTAAGATTAGGTTTAAGTTTTAAGCTAGTGAATATATATGTTTGACTAGGAGATATTAGAATACAGAATTTTAAATGACAGTATATGAACTGCTATGGCGAATGAGCTAGTATAATAAAGCCAGGTTAATCTAGACCATGCCTTTCATTATCAAGGTCCGACACCACTTGGTTCAACGAACCGGGTGTGCACTGGGACACATCATCAGTAATGTAACCTCGGATCATCAGGTGTTTCGGGCCTTTAATCACTAGACACCCTACTCGAGGTGGCCCAACAGTGTCAGGCTCAGACACTGCCTGTATTCCTCCCAGGGACCAATAATGAGAGGCATGTAATTCTAAGGGTAATGATATTTTTTTAAAAAAATCACTACCTGGCATCTATATGCCAAGGGTTACATGGAAAATAAAACAATAATATTCTTACCACTAGTTTTGTGTCTTGGGTCAATCATTTTAACTCCAACAAACTGCCTCCAACAACGCTTGACTCCCGCCTGGGAGACCAAATCCACTTACTCCCATCACTCCGGTCTCCCGGGGAGGTCTCTGAAAAATGCTATCCGGTTAAAACATCCCTAGCCCGGGACTCCATCTCCACTTTTATTGTGTCCTAAAACCTGTCTGACCACTCCAACTGCAGACCCTATCTGTCGCTAGGATACCAAGCAACCTTACCTATTCAACTCTTAAAGGTACACTGTCCATTTGGGTTTAAATATCTAAGCCTTCTTATTGGCCTCCAGTGGCCTGGAGAATGAAGAGCGTGTCACTGTAAGGTTAGGTTGAGATTATGCGGGCAGTGCGCAAAAAAGCCCCCTCGTGTTTTTTGATCTCGCCACTTGAGATTCAATTTCACGTGACCCTGCCACTTTGAACTGGCCCACGCCTTCATTAACCAGGTCCACCACTTGCCTTTATTGAAACTTGCCCCTCTTAACACAGAATATCCAATTTATGGGAATTTACTAAGTTAGGGTGAAATTATGCGGGCAGTGGGCAATTCAGCCCTCTTGTGCTTTCTGATCTCGCCACCAGAGATTCAGTTTCACACGATCCTGCCACTTTAAACTGGCCCGCGCCTTTACCAACCAGGCCCAACACTTATCCCTGTTGATCAGTTAGGGTGTGCTTTAGGTTTGTACGGCTGAAGCCAGAGTTCCTAGGGTTTGTGGGGGTGTATGCCCCTTTTGGACCTTAGGATTAGGTTTAAATTTTAGGCTAGT
>NW_027331946.1:5617098-5644598 GCF_048418815.1 Hemitrygon akajei
TCCCGCCTGGGAGACCAAATCCACTTACTCCCATCACTCCGGTCTCCCGGGGAGGTCTTTGAAAAATGCTATCCGGTTAAAACGTCCCTAGCCCGGGACTCCATCTCCACTTTTATTGTGTCCTAAAACCTGTCTGACCACTCCAACTGCAGACCCTATCTGTTGCTAGGATACCAAGCAGCCTTACCTATTCAACTCTTAAAGGTACACTGTCCATTTGGGTTTAAATATCTAAGCCTTCTTATTGGCCTCCAGTGGCCTGGAGAATGAAGAGCGTGTCACTGTAAGGTTAGGTTGAGATTATGCGGGCAGTGGGCAAAAAAGTCCCCTCGTGTTTTTTGATCTCGCCACTTGAGATTCAATTTCACGTGACCCTGCCACTTTGAACTGGCCCACGCCTTCATTAACCAGGTCCACCACTTGCCTTTATTGAAACTTGCCCCTCTTAACACAGAATATCCAGTTTATGGGAATTTACTAAGTTAGGGTGAAATTATGCGGGCAGTGGGCAATTCAGCCCTCTTGTGCTTTCTGATCTTGCCACTTGAGATTCAGTTTCACACGACCCTGCCACTTCAAAATGACCGACGCCTTCACTAACCAAGTCCAACACTCATCCCTGTTGAAATTTACCCCTCTCGACCCGGAGCACTAGGTCTATGGGGACTTAACAAGGGTCAATCAGGGTGTGCTTTGGGTTTGTGGGGCTAAAACCAGAGTTAATCGGAAAGTGCCTAAAATTTATGGGGATATGCACCCCATCTGGATTAGGTTTAAATTTTAAACCATACAGGCAGTGGGCAATTCAGCCCTCTTGTGCTTTCTGATCTCGCCACCAGAGATTCAGTTTCACACGATCCTGCCACTTTAAACTGGCCCACGCCTTTACCAACCAGGCCCAACACTTATCCCTGTTGATCAGTCAGGGTGTGCTTTAGGTTTGTACGGCTGAAGCCAGAGTTAATCGGGAAATGCCTAGGGTTTGTGGGGGTGTATGCCCCTTTTGGACCCTAGGATTAGGTTTAAATTTTAGGCTAGTGGATATATTTAAACTGGCCGACGCCTTCACCAATCAGACCCAACACTTATTCCTGTTGAAATTACCCCTCTTGACACGGGACACTGTCTATGGGGGTTTAGCAAGGGTCAATCAGGATGTGCTTTGGGTTTGTGGGGCTAAAGCCAGGGTTAATCGGGGAGTGAATAGGGTTTGTGGGGGTGTGTACCCCATCTAAACTTTAGTAGGGTTTGTGGGGGTGTGTACCCCATCTAAACTTTAGTAGGGTTTGTGGGGGTGTGTACCCCATCTAAACTTTAGTAGGGTTTGTGGGGGTGTGTACCCCATCTAAACTTTAGTAGGGTTTGTGGGGGTGTATACCCCATCTAAACTTTAAGATTAGGTTTAAGTTTTAAGCTAGTGAATATATATGTTTGACTAAGAGATATTAGAATACAGAATTTTAAATGACAGTATATGAACTGCTATGGCGAATGAGCTAATATAATAAAGCCAGGTTAATCTGGACCATGCCTTTCATTATCAAGGTCCGACACCACTTGGTTCAACGAACCGGGTGTGCACTGGGACACATCATCAGTAATGTAACCTCGGATCATCAGGTGTTTCGGGCCTTTAATCACTAGACACCCTACTCGAGGTGGCCCAACAGTGTCAGGCTCAGACACTGCCTGTATTCCTCCCAGGGACCAATAATGAGAGGCATGTAATTCTAAGGGTAATGATATTTTTTAAAAAAAATCACTACCTGGCATCTATATGCCAAGGGTTACATGGAAAATAAAACAATAATATTCTTACCACTAGTTTTGTGTCTTGGGTCAACCATTTTAACTCCAACAAACTGCCTCCAACAACGCTTGACTCCCGCCTGGGAGACCAAATCCACTTACTCCCATCACTCCGGTCTCCCGGGGAGGTCTTTGAAAAATGCTATCCGGTTAAAACGTCCCTAGCCCGGGACTCCATCTCCACTTTTATTGTGTCCTAAAACCTGTCTGACCACTCCAACTGCAGACCCTATCTGTTGCTAGGATACCAAGCAGCCTTACCTATTCAACTCTTAAAGGTACACTGTCCATTTGGGTTTAAATATCTAAGCCTTCTTATTGGCCTCCAGTGGCCTGGAGAATGAAGAGCGTGTCACTGTAAGGTTAGGTTGAGATTATGCGGGCAGTGGGCAAAAAAGTCCCCTCGTGTTTTTTGATCTCGCCACTTGAGATTCAATTTCACGTGACCCTGCCACTTTGAACTGGCCCACGCCTTCATTAACCAGGTCCACCACTTGCCTTTATTGAAACTTGCCCCTCTTAACACAGAATATCCAGTTTATGGGAATTTACTAAGTTAGGGTGAAATTATGCGGGCAGTGGGCAATTCAGCCCTCTTGTGCTTTCTGATCTTGCCACTTGAGATTCAGTTTCACACGACCCTGCCACTTCAAAATGACCGACGCCTTCACTAACCAAGTCCAACACTCATCCCTGTTGAAATTTACCCCTCTCGACCCGGAGCACTAGGTCTATGGGGACTTAACAAGGGTCAATCAGGGTGTGCTTTGGGTTTGTGGGGCTAAAACCAGAGTTAATCGGAAAGTGCCTAAAATTTATGGGGATATGCACCCCATCTGGATTAGGTTTAAATTTTAAACCATACAGGCAGTGGGCAATTCAGCCCTCTTGTGCTTTCTGATCTCGCCACCAGAGATTCAGTTTCACACGATCCTGCCACTTTAAACTGGCCCACGCCTTTACCAACCAGGCCCAACACTTATCCCTGTTGATCAGTCAGGGTGTGCTTTAGGTTTGTACGGCTGAAGCCAGAGTTAATCGGGAAATGCCTAGGGTTTGTGGGGGTGTATGCCCCTTTTGGACCCTAGGATTAGGTTTAAATTTTAGGCTAGTGGATATATTTAAACTGGCCGACGCCTTCACCAATCAGACCCAACACTTATTCCTGTTGAAATTACCCCTCTTGACACGGGACACTGTCTATGGGGGTTTAGCAAGGGTCAATCAGGATGTGCTTTGGGTTTGTGGGGCTAAAGCCAGGGTTAATCGGGGAGTGAATAGGGTTTGTGGGGGTGTGTACCCCATCTAAACTTTAGTAGGGTTTGTGGGGGTGTGTACCCCATCTAAACTTTAGTAGGGTTTGTGGGGGTGTGTACCCCATCTAAACTTTAGTAGGGTTTGTGGGGGTGTGTACCCCATCTAAACTTTAGTAGGGTTTGTGGGGGTGTATACCCCATCTAAACTTTAAGATTAGGTTTAAGTTTTAAGCTAGTGAATATATATGTTTGACTAAGAGATATTAGAATACAGAATTTTAAATGACAGTATATGAACTGCTATGGCGAATGAGCTAATATAATAAAGCCAGGTTAATCTGGACCATGCCTTTCATTATCAAGGTCCGACACCACTTGGTTCAACGAACCGGGTGTGCACTGGGACACATCATCAGTAATGTAACCTCGGATCATCAGGTGTTTCGGGCCTTTAATCACTAGACACCCTACTCGAGGTGGCCCAACAGTGTCAGGCTCAGACACTGCCTGTATTCCTCCCAGGGACCAATAATGAGAGGCATGTAATTCTAAGGGTAATGATATTTTTTAAAAAAAATCACTACCTGGCATCTATATGCCAAGGGTTACATGGAAAATAAAACAATAATATTCTTACCACTAGTTTTGTGTCTTGGGTCAACCATTTTAACTCCAACAAACTGCCTCCAACAACGCTTGACTCCCGCCTGGGAGACCAAATCCACTTACTCCCATCACTCCGGTCTCCCGGGGAGGTCTTTGAAAAATGCTATCCGGTTAAAACGTCCCTAGCCCGGGACTCCATCTCCACTTTTATTGTGTCCTAAAACCTGTCTGACCACTCCAACTGCAGACCCTATCTGTTGCTAGGATACCAAGCAGCCTTACCTATTCAACTCTTAAAGGTACACTGTCCATTTGGGTTTAAATATCTAAGCCTTCTTATTGGCCTCCAGTGGCCTGGAGAATGAAGAGCGTGTCACTGTAAGGTTAGGTTGAGATTATGCGGGCAGTGGGCAAAAAAGTCCCCTCGTGTTTTTTGATCTCGCCACTTGAGATTCAATTTCACGTGACCCTGCCACTTTGAACTGGCCCACGCCTTCATTAACCAGGTCCACCACTTGCCTTTATTGAAACTTGCCCCTCTTAACACAGAATATCCAGTTTATGGGAATTTACTAAGTTAGGGTGAAATTATGCGGGCAGTGGGCAATTCAGCCCTCTTGTGCTTTCTGATCTTGCCACTTGAGATTCAGTTTCACACGACCCTGCCACTTCAAAATGACCGACGCCTTCACTAACCAAGTCCAACACTCATCCCTGTTGAAATTTACCCCTCTCGACCCGGAGCACTAGGTCTATGGGGACTTAACAAGGGTCAATCAGGGTGTGCTTTGGGTTTGTGGGGCTAAAACCAGAGTTAATCGGAAAGTGCCTAAAATTTATGGGGATATGCACCCCATCTGGATTAGGTTTAAATTTTAAACCATACAGGCAGTGGGCAATTCAGCCCTCTTGTGCTTTCTGATCTCGCCACCAGAGATTCAGTTTCACACGATCCTGCCACTTTAAACTGGCCCACGCCTTTACCAACCAGGCCCAACACTTATCCCTGTTGATCAGTCAGGGTGTGCTTTAGGTTTGTACGGCTGAAGCCAGAGTTAATCGGGAAATGCCTAGGGTTTGTGGGGGTGTATGCCCCTTTTGGACCCTAGGATTAGGTTTAAATTTTAGGCTAGTGGATATATTTAAACTGGCCGACGCCTTCACCAATCAGACCCAACACTTATTCCTGTTGAAATTACCCCTCTTGACACGGGACACTGTCTATGGGGGTTTAGCAAGGGTCAATCAGGATGTGCTTTGGGTTTGTGGGGCTAAAGCCAGGGTTAATCGGGGAGTGAATAGGGTTTGTGGGGGTGTGTACCCCATCTAAACTTTAGTAGGGTTTGTGGGGGTGTGTACCCCATCTAAACTTTAGTAGGGTTTGTGGGGGTGTGTACCCCATCTAAACTTTAGTAGGGTTTGTGGGGGTGTGTACCCCATCTAAACTTTAGTAGGGTTTGTGGGGGTGTATACCCCATCTAAACTTTAAGATTAGGTTTAAGTTTTAAGCTAGTGAATATATATGTTTGACTAAGAGATATTAGAATACAGAATTTTAAATGACAGTATATGAACTGCTATGGCGAATGAGCTAATATAATAAAGCCAGGTTAATCTGGACCATGCCTTTCATTATCAAGGTCCGACACCACTTGGTTCAACGAACCGGGTGTGCACTGGGACACATCATCAGTAATGTAACCTCGGATCATCAGGTGTTTCGGGCCTTTAATCACTAGACACCCTACTCGAGGTGGCCCAACAGTGTCAGGCTCAGACACTGCCTGTATTCCTCCCAGGGACCAATAATGAGAGGCATGTAATTCTAAGGGTAATGATATTTTTTAAAAAAAATCACTACCTGGCATCTATATGCCAAGGGTTACATGGAAAATAAAACAATAATATTCTTACCACTAGTTTTGTGTCTTGGGTCAACCATTTTAACTCCAACAAACTGCCTCCAACAACGCTTGACTCCCGCCTGGGAGACCAAATCCACTTACTCCCATCACTCCGGTCTCCCGGGGAGGTCTTTGAAAAATGCTATCCGGTTAAAACGTCCCTAGCCCGGGACTCCATCTCCACTTTTATTGTGTCCTAAAACCTGTCTGACCACTCCAACTGCAGACCCTATCTGTTGCTAGGATACCAAGCAGCCTTACCTATTCAACTCTTAAAGGTACACTGTCCATTTGGGTTTAAATATCTAAGCCTTCTTATTGGCCTCCAGTGGCCTGGAGAATGAAGAGCGTGTCACTGTAAGGTTAGGTTGAGATTATGCGGGCAGTGGGCAAAAAAGTCCCCTCGTGTTTTTTGATCTCGCCACTTGAGATTCAATTTCACGTGACCCTGCCACTTTGAACTGGCCCACGCCTTCATTAACCAGGTCCACCACTTGCCTTTATTGAAACTTGCCCCTCTTAACACAGAATATCCAGTTTATGGGAATTTACTAAGTTAGGGTGAAATTATGCGGGCAGTGGGCAATTCAGCCCTCTTGTGCTTTCTGATCTTGCCACTTGAGATTCAGTTTCACACGACCCTGCCACTTCAAAATGACCGACGCCTTCACTAACCAAGTCCAACACTCATCCCTGTTGAAATTTACCCCTCTCGACCCGGAGCACTAGGTCTATGGGGACTTAACAAGGGTCAATCAGGGTGTGCTTTGGGTTTGTGGGGCTAAAACCAGAGTTAATCGGAAAGTGCCTAAAATTTATGGGGATATGCACCCCATCTGGATTAGGTTTAAATTTTAAACCATACAGGCAGTGGGCAATTCAGCCCTCTTGTGCTTTCTGATCTCGCCACCAGAGATTCAGTTTCACACGATCCTGCCACTTTAAACTGGCCCACGCCTTTACCAACCAGGCCCAACACTTATCCCTGTTGATCAGTCAGGGTGTGCTTTAGGTTTGTACGGCTGAAGCCAGAGTTAATCGGGAAATGCCTAGGGTTTGTGGGGGTGTATGCCCCTTTTGGACCCTAGGATTAGGTTTAAATTTTAGGCTAGTGGATATATTTAAACTGGCCGACGCCTTCACCAATCAGACCCAACACTTATTCCTGTTGAAATTACCCCTCTTGACACGGGACACTGTCTATGGGGGTTTAGCAAGGGTCAATCAGGATGTGCTTTGGGTTTGTGGGGCTAAAGCCAGGGTTAATCGGGGAGTGAATAGGGTTTGTGGGGGTGTGTACCCCATCTAAACTTTAGTAGGGTTTGTGGGGGTGTGTACCCCATCTAAACTTTAGTAGGGTTTGTGGGGGTGTGTACCCCATCTAAACTTTAGTAGGGTTTGTGGGGGTGTGTACCCCATCTAAACTTTAGTAGGGTTTGTGGGGGTGTATACCCCATCTAAACTTTAAGATTAGGTTTAAGTTTTAAGCTAGTGAATATATATGTTTGACTAAGAGATATTAGAATACAGAATTTTAAATGACAGTATATGAACTGCTATGGCGAATGAGCTAATATAATAAAGCCAGGTTAATCTGGACCATGCCTTTCATTATCAAGGTCCGACACCACTTGGTTCAACGAACCGGGTGTGCACTGGGACACATCATCAGTAATGTAACCTCGGATCATCAGGTGTTTCGGGCCTTTAATCACTAGACACCCTACTCGAGGTGGCCCAACAGTGTCAGGCTCAGACACTGCCTGTATTCCTCCCAGGGACCAATAATGAGAGGCATGTAATTCTAAGGGTAATGATATTTTTTAAAAAAAATCACTACCTGGCATCTATATGCCAAGGGTTACATGGAAAATAAAACAATAATATTCTTACCACTAGTTTTGTGTCTTGGGTCAACCATTTTAACTCCAACAAACTGCCTCCAACAACGCTTGACTCCCGCCTGGGAGACCAAATCCACTTACTCCCATCACTCCGGTCTCCCGGGGAGGTCTTTGAAAAATGCTATCCGGTTAAAACGTCCCTAGCCCGGGACTCCATCTCCACTTTTATTGTGTCCTAAAACCTGTCTGACCACTCCAACTGCAGACCCTATCTGTTGCTAGGATACCAAGCAGCCTTACCTATTCAACTCTTAAAGGTACACTGTCCATTTGGGTTTAAATATCTAAGCCTTCTTATTGGCCTCCAGTGGCCTGGAGAATGAAGAGCGTGTCACTGTAAGGTTAGGTTGAGATTATGCGGGCAGTGGGCAAAAAAGTCCCCTCGTGTTTTTTGATCTCGCCACTTGAGATTCAATTTCACGTGACCCTGCCACTTTGAACTGGCCCACGCCTTCATTAACCAGGTCCACCACTTGCCTTTATTGAAACTTGCCCCTCTTAACACAGAATATCCAGTTTATGGGAATTTACTAAGTTAGGGTGAAATTATGCGGGCAGTGGGCAATTCAGCCCTCTTGTGCTTTCTGATCTTGCCACTTGAGATTCAGTTTCACACGACCCTGCCACTTCAAAATGACCGACGCCTTCACTAACCAAGTCCAACACTCATCCCTGTTGAAATTTACCCCTCTCGACCCGGAGCACTAGGTCTATGGGGACTTAACAAGGGTCAATCAGGGTGTGCTTTGGGTTTGTGGGGCTAAAACCAGAGTTAATCGGAAAGTGCCTAAAATTTATGGGGATATGCACCCCATCTGGATTAGGTTTAAATTTTAAACCATACAGGCAGTGGGCAATTCAGCCCTCTTGTGCTTTCTGATCTCGCCACCAGAGATTCAGTTTCACACGATCCTGCCACTTTAAACTGGCCCACGCCTTTACCAACCAGGCCCAACACTTATCCCTGTTGATCAGTCAGGGTGTGCTTTAGGTTTGTACGGCTGAAGCCAGAGTTAATCGGGAAATGCCTAGGGTTTGTGGGGGTGTATGCCCCTTTTGGACCCTAGGATTAGGTTTAAATTTTAGGCTAGTGGATATATTTAAACTGGCCGACGCCTTCACCAATCAGACCCAACACTTATTCCTGTTGAAATTACCCCTCTTGACACGGGACACTGTCTATGGGGGTTTAGCAAGGGTCAATCAGGATGTGCTTTGGGTTTGTGGGGCTAAAGCCAGGGTTAATCGGGGAGTGAATAGGGTTTGTGGGGGTGTGTACCCCATCTAAACTTTAGTAGGGTTTGTGGGGGTGTGTACCCCATCTAAACTTTAGTAGGGTTTGTGGGGGTGTGTACCCCATCTAAACTTTAGTAGGGTTTGTGGGGGTGTGTACCCCATCTAAACTTTAGTAGGGTTTGTGGGGGTGTATACCCCATCTAAACTTTAAGATTAGGTTTAAGTTTTAAGCTAGTGAATATATATGTTTGACTAAGAGATATTAGAATACAGAATTTTAAATGACAGTATATGAACTGCTATGGCGAATGAGCTAATATAATAAAGCCAGGTTAATCTGGACCATGCCTTTCATTATCAAGGTCCGACACCACTTGGTTCAACGAACCGGGTGTGCACTGGGACACATCATCAGTAATGTAACCTCGGATCATCAGGTGTTTCGGGCCTTTAATCACTAGACACCCTACTCGAGGTGGCCCAACAGTGTCAGGCTCAGACACTGCCTGTATTCCTCCCAGGGACCAATAATGAGAGGCATGTAATTCTAAGGGTAATGATATTTTTTAAAAAAAATCACTACCTGGCATCTATATGCCAAGGGTTACATGGAAAATAAAACAATAATATTCTTACCACTAGTTTTGTGTCTTGGGTCAACCATTTTAACTCCAACAAACTGCCTCCAACAACGCTTGACTCCCGCCTGGGAGACCAAATCCACTTACTCCCATCACTCCGGTCTCCCGGGGAGGTCTTTGAAAAATGCTATCCGGTTAAAACGTCCCTAGCCCGGGACTCCATCTCCACTTTTATTGTGTCCTAAAACCTGTCTGACCACTCCAACTGCAGACCCTATCTGTTGCTAGGATACCAAGCAGCCTTACCTATTCAACTCTTAAAGGTACACTGTCCATTTGGGTTTAAATATCTAAGCCTTCTTATTGGCCTCCAGTGGCCTGGAGAATGAAGAGCGTGTCACTGTAAGGTTAGGTTGAGATTATGCGGGCAGTGGGCAAAAAAGTCCCCTCGTGTTTTTTGATCTCGCCACTTGAGATTCAATTTCACGTGACCCTGCCACTTTGAACTGGCCCACGCCTTCATTAACCAGGTCCACCACTTGCCTTTATTGAAACTTGCCCCTCTTAACACAGAATATCCAGTTTATGGGAATTTACTAAGTTAGGGTGAAATTATGCGGGCAGTGGGCAATTCAGCCCTCTTGTGCTTTCTGATCTTGCCACTTGAGATTCAGTTTCACACGACCCTGCCACTTCAAAATGACCGACGCCTTCACTAACCAAGTCCAACACTCATCCCTGTTGAAATTTACCCCTCTCGACCCGGAGCACTAGGTCTATGGGGACTTAACAAGGGTCAATCAGGGTGTGCTTTGGGTTTGTGGGGCTAAAACCAGAGTTAATCGGAAAGTGCCTAAAATTTATGGGGATATGCACCCCATCTGGATTAGGTTTAAATTTTAAACCATACAGGCAGTGGGCAATTCAGCCCTCTTGTGCTTTCTGATCTCGCCACCAGAGATTCAGTTTCACACGATCCTGCCACTTTAAACTGGCCCACGCCTTTACCAACCAGGCCCAACACTTATCCCTGTTGATCAGTCAGGGTGTGCTTTAGGTTTGTACGGCTGAAGCCAGAGTTAATCGGGAAATGCCTAGGGTTTGTGGGGGTGTATGCCCCTTTTGGACCCTAGGATTAGGTTTAAATTTTAGGCTAGTGGATATATTTAAACTGGCCGACGCCTTCACCAATCAGACCCAACACTTATTCCTGTTGAAATTACCCCTCTTGACACGGGACACTGTCTATGGGGGTTTAGCAAGGGTCAATCAGGATGTGCTTTGGGTTTGTGGGGCTAAAGCCAGGGTTAATCGGGGAGTGAATAGGGTTTGTGGGGGTGTGTACCCCATCTAAACTTTAGTAGGGTTTGTGGGGGTGTGTACCCCATCTAAACTTTAGTAGGGTTTGTGGGGGTGTGTACCCCATCTAAACTTTAGTAGGGTTTGTGGGGGTGTGTACCCCATCTAAACTTTAGTAGGGTTTGTGGGGGTGTATACCCCATCTAAACTTTAAGATTAGGTTTAAGTTTTAAGCTAGTGAATATATATGTTTGACTAAGAGATATTAGAATACAGAATTTTAAATGACAGTATATGAACTGCTATGGCGAATGAGCTAATATAATAAAGCCAGGTTAATCTGGACCATGCCTTTCATTATCAAGGTCCGACACCACTTGGTTCAACGAACCGGGTGTGCACTGGGACACATCATCAGTAATGTAACCTCGGATCATCAGGTGTTTCGGGCCTTTAATCACTAGACACCCTACTCGAGGTGGCCCAACAGTGTCAGGCTCAGACACTGCCTGTATTCCTCCCAGGGACCAATAATGAGAGGCATGTAATTCTAAGGGTAATGATATTTTTTAAAAAAAATCACTACCTGGCATCTATATGCCAAGGGTTACATGGAAAATAAAACAATAATATTCTTACCACTAGTTTTGTGTCTTGGGTCAACCATTTTAACTCCAACAAACTGCCTCCAACAACGCTTGACTCCCGCCTGGGAGACCAAATCCACTTACTCCCATCACTCCGGTCTCCCGGGGAGGTCTTTGAAAAATGCTATCCGGTTAAAACGTCCCTAGCCCGGGACTCCATCTCCACTTTTATTGTGTCCTAAAACCTGTCTGACCACTCCAACTGCAGACCCTATCTGTTGCTAGGATACCAAGCAGCCTTACCTATTCAACTCTTAAAGGTACACTGTCCATTTGGGTTTAAATATCTAAGCCTTCTTATTGGCCTCCAGTGGCCTGGAGAATGAAGAGCGTGTCACTGTAAGGTTAGGTTGAGATTATGCGGGCAGTGGGCAAAAAAGTCCCCTCGTGTTTTTTGATCTCGCCACTTGAGATTCAATTTCACGTGACCCTGCCACTTTGAACTGGCCCACGCCTTCATTAACCAGGTCCACCACTTGCCTTTATTGAAACTTGCCCCTCTTAACACAGAATATCCAGTTTATGGGAATTTACTAAGTTAGGGTGAAATTATGCGGGCAGTGGGCAATTCAGCCCTCTTGTGCTTTCTGATCTTGCCACTTGAGATTCAGTTTCACACGACCCTGCCACTTCAAAATGACCGACGCCTTCACTAACCAAGTCCAACACTCATCCCTGTTGAAATTTACCCCTCTCGACCCGGAGCACTAGGTCTATGGGGACTTAACAAGGGTCAATCAGGGTGTGCTTTGGGTTTGTGGGGCTAAAACCAGAGTTAATCGGAAAGTGCCTAAAATTTATGGGGATATGCACCCCATCTGGATTAGGTTTAAATTTTAAACCATACAGGCAGTGGGCAATTCAGCCCTCTTGTGCTTTCTGATCTCGCCACCAGAGATTCAGTTTCACACGATCCTGCCACTTTAAACTGGCCCACGCCTTTACCAACCAGGCCCAACACTTATCCCTGTTGATCAGTCAGGGTGTGCTTTAGGTTTGTACGGCTGAAGCCAGAGTTAATCGGGAAATGCCTAGGGTTTGTGGGGGTGTATGCCCCTTTTGGACCCTAGGATTAGGTTTAAATTTTAGGCTAGTGGATATATTTAAACTGGCCGACGCCTTCACCAATCAGACCCAACACTTATTCCTGTTGAAATTACCCCTCTTGACACGGGACACTGTCTATGGGGGTTTAGCAAGGGTCAATCAGGATGTGCTTTGGGTTTGTGGGGCTAAAGCCAGGGTTAATCGGGGAGTGAATAGGGTTTGTGGGGGTGTGTACCCCATCTAAACTTTAGTAGGGTTTGTGGGGGTGTGTACCCCATCTAAACTTTAGTAGGGTTTGTGGGGGTGTGTACCCCATCTAAACTTTAGTAGGGTTTGTGGGGGTGTGTACCCCATCTAAACTTTAGTAGGGTTTGTGGGGGTGTATACCCCATCTAAACTTTAAGATTAGGTTTAAGTTTTAAGCTAGTGAATATATATGTTTGACTAAGAGATATTAGAATACAGAATTTTAAATGACAGTATATGAACTGCTATGGCGAATGAGCTAATATAATAAAGCCAGGTTAATCTGGACCATGCCTTTCATTATCAAGGTCCGACACCACTTGGTTCAACGAACCGGGTGTGCACTGGGACACATCATCAGTAATGTAACCTCGGATCATCAGGTGTTTCGGGCCTTTAATCACTAGACACCCTACTCGAGGTGGCCCAACAGTGTCAGGCTCAGACACTGCCTGTATTCCTCCCAGGGACCAATAATGAGAGGCATGTAATTCTAAGGGTAATGATATTTTTTAAAAAAAATCACTACCTGGCATCTATATGCCAAGGGTTACATGGAAAATAAAACAATAATATTCTTACCACTAGTTTTGTGTCTTGGGTCAACCATTTTAACTCCAACAAACTGCCTCCAACAACGCTTGACTCCCGCCTGGGAGACCAAATCCACTTACTCCCATCACTCCGGTCTCCCGGGGAGGTCTTTGAAAAATGCTATCCGGTTAAAACGTCCCTAGCCCGGGACTCCATCTCCACTTTTATTGTGTCCTAAAACCTGTCTGACCACTCCAACTGCAGACCCTATCTGTTGCTAGGATACCAAGCAGCCTTACCTATTCAACTCTTAAAGGTACACTGTCCATTTGGGTTTAAATATCTAAGCCTTCTTATTGGCCTCCAGTGGCCTGGAGAATGAAGAGCGTGTCACTGTAAGGTTAGGTTGAGATTATGCGGGCAGTGGGCAAAAAAGTCCCCTCGTGTTTTTTGATCTCGCCACTTGAGATTCAATTTCACGTGACCCTGCCACTTTGAACTGGCCCACGCCTTCATTAACCAGGTCCACCACTTGCCTTTATTGAAACTTGCCCCTCTTAACACAGAATATCCAGTTTATGGGAATTTACTAAGTTAGGGTGAAATTATGCGGGCAGTGGGCAATTCAGCCCTCTTGTGCTTTCTGATCTTGCCACTTGAGATTCAGTTTCACACGACCCTGCCACTTCAAAATGACCGACGCCTTCACTAACCAAGTCCAACACTCATCCCTGTTGAAATTTACCCCTCTCGACCCGGAGCACTAGGTCTATGGGGACTTAACAAGGGTCAATCAGGGTGTGCTTTGGGTTTGTGGGGCTAAAACCAGAGTTAATCGGAAAGTGCCTAAAATTTATGGGGATATGCACCCCATCTGGATTAGGTTTAAATTTTAAACCATACAGGCAGTGGGCAATTCAGCCCTCTTGTGCTTTCTGATCTCGCCACCAGAGATTCAGTTTCACACGATCCTGCCACTTTAAACTGGCCCACGCCTTTACCAACCAGGCCCAACACTTATCCCTGTTGATCAGTCAGGGTGTGCTTTAGGTTTGTACGGCTGAAGCCAGAGTTAATCGGGAAATGCCTAGGGTTTGTGGGGGTGTATGCCCCTTTTGGACCCTAGGATTAGGTTTAAATTTTAGGCTAGTGGATATATTTAAACTGGCCGACGCCTTCACCAATCAGACCCAACACTTATTCCTGTTGAAATTACCCCTCTTGACACGGGACACTGTCTATGGGGGTTTAGCAAGGGTCAATCAGGATGTGCTTTGGGTTTGTGGGGCTAAAGCCAGGGTTAATCGGGGAGTGAATAGGGTTTGTGGGGGTGTGTACCCCATCTAAACTTTAGTAGGGTTTGTGGGGGTGTGTACCCCATCTAAACTTTAGTAGGGTTTGTGGGGGTGTGTACCCCATCTAAACTTTAGTAGGGTTTGTGGGGGTGTGTACCCCATCTAAACTTTAGTAGGGTTTGTGGGGGTGTATACCCCATCTAAACTTTAAGATTAGGTTTAAGTTTTAAGCTAGTGAATATATATGTTTGACTAAGAGATATTAGAATACAGAATTTTAAATGACAGTATATGAACTGCTATGGCGAATGAGCTAATATAATAAAGCCAGGTTAATCTGGACCATGCCTTTCATTATCAAGGTCCGACACCACTTGGTTCAACGAACCGGGTGTGCACTGGGACACATCATCAGTAATGTAACCTCGGATCATCAGGTGTTTCGGGCCTTTAATCACTAGACACCCTACTCGAGGTGGCCCAACAGTGTCAGGCTCAGACACTGCCTGTATTCCTCCCAGGGACCAATAATGAGAGGCATGTAATTCTAAGGGTAATGATATTTTTTAAAAAAAATCACTACCTGGCATCTATATGCCAAGGGTTACATGGAAAATAAAACAATAATATTCTTACCACTAGTTTTGTGTCTTGGGTCAACCATTTTAACTCCAACAAACTGCCTCCAACAACGCTTGACTCCCGCCTGGGAGACCAAATCCACTTACTCCCATCACTCCGGTCTCCCGGGGAGGTCTTTGAAAAATGCTATCCGGTTAAAACGTCCCTAGCCCGGGACTCCATCTCCACTTTTATTGTGTCCTAAAACCTGTCTGACCACTCCAACTGCAGACCCTATCTGTTGCTAGGATACCAAGCAGCCTTACCTATTCAACTCTTAAAGGTACACTGTCCATTTGGGTTTAAATATCTAAGCCTTCTTATTGGCCTCCAGTGGCCTGGAGAATGAAGAGCGTGTCACTGTAAGGTTAGGTTGAGATTATGCGGGCAGTGGGCAAAAAAGTCCCCTCGTGTTTTTTGATCTCGCCACTTGAGATTCAATTTCACGTGACCCTGCCACTTTGAACTGGCCCACGCCTTCATTAACCAGGTCCACCACTTGCCTTTATTGAAACTTGCCCCTCTTAACACAGAATATCCAGTTTATGGGAATTTACTAAGTTAGGGTGAAATTATGCGGGCAGTGGGCAATTCAGCCCTCTTGTGCTTTCTGATCTTGCCACTTGAGATTCAGTTTCACACGACCCTGCCACTTCAAAATGACCGACGCCTTCACTAACCAAGTCCAACACTCATCCCTGTTGAAATTTACCCCTCTCGACCCGGAGCACTAGGTCTATGGGGACTTAACAAGGGTCAATCAGGGTGTGCTTTGGGTTTGTGGGGCTAAAACCAGAGTTAATCGGAAAGTGCCTAAAATTTATGGGGATATGCACCCCATCTGGATTAGGTTTAAATTTTAAACCATACAGGCAGTGGGCAATTCAGCCCTCTTGTGCTTTCTGATCTCGCCACCAGAGATTCAGTTTCACACGATCCTGCCACTTTAAACTGGCCCACGCCTTTACCAACCAGGCCCAACACTTATCCCTGTTGATCAGTCAGGGTGTGCTTTAGGTTTGTACGGCTGAAGCCAGAGTTAATCGGGAAATGCCTAGGGTTTGTGGGGGTGTATGCCCCTTTTGGACCCTAGGATTAGGTTTAAATTTTAGGCTAGTGGATATATTTAAACTGGCCGACGCCTTCACCAATCAGACCCAACACTTATTCCTGTTGAAATTACCCCTCTTGACACGGGACACTGTCTATGGGGGTTTAGCAAGGGTCAATCAGGATGTGCTTTGGGTTTGTGGGGCTAAAGCCAGGGTTAATCGGGGAGTGAATAGGGTTTGTGGGGGTGTGTACCCCATCTAAACTTTAGTAGGGTTTGTGGGGGTGTGTACCCCATCTAAACTTTAGTAGGGTTTGTGGGGGTGTGTACCCCATCTAAACTTTAGTAGGGTTTGTGGGGGTGTGTACCCCATCTAAACTTTAGTAGGGTTTGTGGGGGTGTATACCCCATCTAAACTTTAAGATTAGGTTTAAGTTTTAAGCTAGTGAATATATATGTTTGACTAAGAGATATTAGAATACAGAATTTTAAATGACAGTATATGAACTGCTATGGCGAATGAGCTAATATAATAAAGCCAGGTTAATCTGGACCATGCCTTTCATTATCAAGGTCCGACACCACTTGGTTCAACGAACCGGGTGTGCACTGGGACACATCATCAGTAATGTAACCTCGGATCATCAGGTGTTTCGGGCCTTTAATCACTAGACACCCTACTCGAGGTGGCCCAACAGTGTCAGGCTCAGACACTGCCTGTATTCCTCCCAGGGACCAATAATGAGAGGCATGTAATTCTAAGGGTAATGATATTTTTTAAAAAAAATCACTACCTGGCATCTATATGCCAAGGGTTACATGGAAAATAAAACAATAATATTCTTACCACTAGTTTTGTGTCTTGGGTCAACCATTTTAACTCCAACAAACTGCCTCCAACAACGCTTGACTCCCGCCTGGGAGACCAAATCCACTTACTCCCATCACTCCGGTCTCCCGGGGAGGTCTTTGAAAAATGCTATCCGGTTAAAACGTCCCTAGCCCGGGACTCCATCTCCACTTTTATTGTGTCCTAAAACCTGTCTGACCACTCCAACTGCAGACCCTATCTGTTGCTAGGATACCAAGCAGCCTTACCTATTCAACTCTTAAAGGTACACTGTCCATTTGGGTTTAAATATCTAAGCCTTCTTATTGGCCTCCAGTGGCCTGGAGAATGAAGAGCGTGTCACTGTAAGGTTAGGTTGAGATTATGCGGGCAGTGGGCAAAAAAGTCCCCTCGTGTTTTTTGATCTCGCCACTTGAGATTCAATTTCACGTGACCCTGCCACTTTGAACTGGCCCACGCCTTCATTAACCAGGTCCACCACTTGCCTTTATTGAAACTTGCCCCTCTTAACACAGAATATCCAGTTTATGGGAATTTACTAAGTTAGGGTGAAATTATGCGGGCAGTGGGCAATTCAGCCCTCTTGTGCTTTCTGATCTTGCCACTTGAGATTCAGTTTCACACGACCCTGCCACTTCAAAATGACCGACGCCTTCACTAACCAAGTCCAACACTCATCCCTGTTGAAATTTACCCCTCTCGACCCGGAGCACTAGGTCTATGGGGACTTAACAAGGGTCAATCAGGGTGTGCTTTGGGTTTGTGGGGCTAAAACCAGAGTTAATCGGAAAGTGCCTAAAATTTATGGGGATATGCACCCCATCTGGATTAGGTTTAAATTTTAAACCATACAGGCAGTGGGCAATTCAGCCCTCTTGTGCTTTCTGATCTCGCCACCAGAGATTCAGTTTCACACGATCCTGCCACTTTAAACTGGCCCACGCCTTTACCAACCAGGCCCAACACTTATCCCTGTTGATCAGTCAGGGTGTGCTTTAGGTTTGTACGGCTGAAGCCAGAGTTAATCGGGAAATGCCTAGGGTTTGTGGGGGTGTATGCCCCTTTTGGACCCTAGGATTAGGTTTAAATTTTAGGCTAGTGGATATATTTAAACTGGCCGACGCCTTCACCAATCAGACCCAACACTTATTCCTGTTGAAATTACCCCTCTTGACACGGGACACTGTCTATGGGGGTTTAGCAAGGGTCAATCAGGATGTGCTTTGGGTTTGTGGGGCTAAAGCCAGGGTTAATCGGGGAGTGAATAGGGTTTGTGGGGGTGTGTACCCCATCTAAACTTTAGTAGGGTTTGTGGGGGTGTGTACCCCATCTAAACTTTAGTAGGGTTTGTGGGGGTGTGTACCCCATCTAAACTTTAGTAGGGTTTGTGGGGGTGTGTACCCCATCTAAACTTTAGTAGGGTTTGTGGGGGTGTATACCCCATCTAAACTTTAAGATTAGGTTTAAGTTTTAAGCTAGTGAATATATATGTTTGACTAAGAGATATTAGAATACAGAATTTTAAATGACAGTATATGAACTGCTATGGCGAATGAGCTAATATAATAAAGCCAGGTTAATCTGGACCATGCCTTTCATTATCAAGGTCCGACACCACTTGGTTCAACGAACCGGGTGTGCACTGGGACACATCATCAGTAATGTAACCTCGGATCATCAGGTGTTTCGGGCCTTTAATCACTAGACACCCTACTCGAGGTGGCCCAACAGTGTCAGGCTCAGACACTGCCTGTATTCCTCCCAGGGACCAATAATGAGAGGCATGTAATTCTAAGGGTAATGATATTTTTTAAAAAAAATCACTACCTGGCATCTATATGCCAAGGGTTACATGGAAAATAAAACAATAATATTCTTACCACTAGTTTTGTGTCTTGGGTCAACCATTTTAACTCCAACAAACTGCCTCCAACAACGCTTGACTCCCGCCTGGGAGACCAAATCCACTTACTCCCATCACTCCGGTCTCCCGGGGAGGTCTTTGAAAAATGCTATCCGGTTAAAACGTCCCTAGCCCGGGACTCCATCTCCACTTTTATTGTGTCCTAAAACCTGTCTGACCACTCCAACTGCAGACCCTATCTGTTGCTAGGATACCAAGCAGCCTTACCTATTCAACTCTTAAAGGTACACTGTCCATTTGGGTTTAAATATCTAAGCCTTCTTATTGGCCTCCAGTGGCCTGGAGAATGAAGAGCGTGTCACTGTAAGGTTAGGTTGAGATTATGCGGGCAGTGGGCAAAAAAGTCCCCTCGTGTTTTTTGATCTCGCCACTTGAGATTCAATTTCACGTGACCCTGCCACTTTGAACTGGCCCACGCCTTCATTAACCAGGTCCACCACTTGCCTTTATTGAAACTTGCCCCTCTTAACACAGAATATCCAGTTTATGGGAATTTACTAAGTTAGGGTGAAATTATGCGGGCAGTGGGCAATTCAGCCCTCTTGTGCTTTCTGATCTTGCCACTTGAGATTCAGTTTCACACGACCCTGCCACTTCAAAATGACCGACGCCTTCACTAACCAAGTCCAACACTCATCCCTGTTGAAATTTACCCCTCTCGACCCGGAGCACTAGGTCTATGGGGACTTAACAAGGGTCAATCAGGGTGTGCTTTGGGTTTGTGGGGCTAAAACCAGAGTTAATCGGAAAGTGCCTAAAATTTATGGGGATATGCACCCCATCTGGATTAGGTTTAAATTTTAAACCATACAGGCAGTGGGCAATTCAGCCCTCTTGTGCTTTCTGATCTCGCCACCAGAGATTCAGTTTCACACGATCCTGCCACTTTAAACTGGCCCACGCCTTTACCAACCAGGCCCAACACTTATCCCTGTTGATCAGTCAGGGTGTGCTTTAGGTTTGTACGGCTGAAGCCAGAGTTAATCGGGAAATGCCTAGGGTTTGTGGGGGTGTATGCCCCTTTTGGACCCTAGGATTAGGTTTAAATTTTAGGCTAGTGGATATATTTAAACTGGCCGACGCCTTCACCAATCAGACCCAACACTTATTCCTGTTGAAATTACCCCTCTTGACACGGGACACTGTCTATGGGGGTTTAGCAAGGGTCAATCAGGATGTGCTTTGGGTTTGTGGGGCTAAAGCCAGGGTTAATCGGGGAGTGAATAGGGTTTGTGGGGGTGTGTACCCCATCTAAACTTTAGTAGGGTTTGTGGGGGTGTGTACCCCATCTAAACTTTAGTAGGGTTTGTGGGGGTGTGTACCCCATCTAAACTTTAGTAGGGTTTGTGGGGGTGTGTACCCCATCTAAACTTTAGTAGGGTTTGTGGGGGTGTATACCCCATCTAAACTTTAAGATTAGGTTTAAGTTTTAAGCTAGTGAATATATATGTTTGACTAAGAGATATTAGAATACAGAATTTTAAATGACAGTATATGAACTGCTATGGCGAATGAGCTAATATAATAAAGCCAGGTTAATCTGGACCATGCCTTTCATTATCAAGGTCCGACACCACTTGGTTCAACGAACCGGGTGTGCACTGGGACACATCATCAGTAATGTAACCTCGGATCATCAGGTGTTTCGGGCCTTTAATCACTAGACACCCTACTCGAGGTGGCCCAACAGTGTCAGGCTCAGACACTGCCTGTATTCCTCCCAGGGACCAATAATGAGAGGCATGTAATTCTAAGGGTAATGATATTTTTTAAAAAAAATCACTACCTGGCATCTATATGCCAAGGGTTACATGGAAAATAAAACAATAATATTCTTACCACTAGTTTTGTGTCTTGGGTCAACCATTTTAACTCCAACAAACTGCCTCCAACAACGCTTGACTCCCGCCTGGGAGACCAAATCCACTTACTCCCATCACTCCGGTCTCCCGGGGAGGTCTCTGAAAAATGCTATCCGGTTAAAACGTCCCTAGCCCGGGACTCCATCTCCACTTTTATTGTGTCCTAAAACCTGTCTGACCACTCCAACTGCAGACCCTATCTGTTGCTAGGATACCAAGCAGCCTTACTTATTCAACTCTTAAAGGTACACTGTCCATTTGGGTTTAAATATCTAAGCCTTCTTATTGGCCTCCAGTGGCCTGGAGAATGAAGAGCGTGTCACTGTAAGGTTAGGTTGAGATTATGCGGGCAGTGGGCAAAAAAGCCCCCTCGTGTTTTTTGATCTCGCCACTTGAGATTCAATTTCACGTGACCCTGCCACTTTGAACTGGCCCACGCCTTCATTAACCAGGTCCACCACTTGCCTTTATTGAAACTTGCCCCTCTTAACACAGAATATCCAGTTTATGGGAATTTACTAAGTTAGGGTGAAATTATGCGGGCAGTGGGCAATTCAGCCCTCTTGTGCTTTCTGATCTTGCCACTTGAGATTCAGTTTCACACGACCCTGCCACTTCAAAATGACCGACGCCTTCACTAACCAAGTCCAACACTCATCCCTGTTGAAATTTACCCCTCTCGACCCGGAGCACTAAGTCTATGGGGATTTAACAAGGGTCAATCAGGGTGTGCTTTGGGTTTGTGGGGCTAAAACCAGAGTTAATAGGGAAGTGCCTAAAATTTATGGGGATATGCACCCCATCTGGATTAGGTTTAAATTTTAAACCATACAGGCAGTGGGCAATTCAGCCCTCTTGTGCTTTCTGATCTCGCCACCAGAGATTCAGTTTCACACGATCCTGCCACTTTAAACTGGCCCACGCCTTTACCAACCAGGCCCAACACTTATCCCTGTTGATCAGTCAGGGTGTGCTTTAGGTTTGTACGGCTGAAGCCAGAGTTAATCGAGAAGTGCCTAGGGTTTGTGGGGGTGTATGCCCCTTTTGGACCCTAGGATTAGGTTTAAATTTTAGGCTAGTGGATATATTTAAACTGGCCGACGCCTTCACCAATCAGACCCAACACTTATTCCTGTTGAAATTACCCCTCTTGACACGGGACACTGTCTATGGGGGTTTAGCAAGGGTCAATCAGGATGTGCTTTGGGTTTGTGGGGCTAAAGCCAGGGTTAATCGGGGAGTGAATAGGGTTTGTGGGGGTGTGTACCCCATCTAAACTTTAGTAGGGTTTGTGGGGGTGTGTACCCCATCTAAACTTTAGTAGGGTTTGTGGGGGTGTGTACCCCATCTAAACTTTAGTAGGGTTTGTGGGGGTGTGTACCCCATCTAAACTTTAAGATTAGGTTTAAGTTTTAAGCTAGTGAATATATATGTTTGACTAGGAGATATTAGAATACAGAATTTTAAATGACAGTATATGAACTGCTATGGCGAATGAGCTAGTATAATAAAGCCAGGTTAATCTGGACCATGCCTTTCATTATCAAGGTCCGACACCACTTGGTTCAACGAACCGGGTGTGCACTGGGACACATCATCAGTAATGTAACCTCGGATCATCAGGTGTTTCGGGCCTTTAATCACTAGACACCCTACTCGAGGTGGCCCAACAGTGTCAGGCTCAGACACTGCCTGTATTCCTCCCAGGGACCAATAATGAGAGGCATGTAATTCTAAGGGTAATGATATTTTAAAAAAAAAAAAAAAAAAATCACTACCTGGCATCTATATGCCAAGGGTTACATGGAAAATAAAACAATAATATTCTTACCACTAGTTTTGTGTCTTGGGTCAACCATTTTAACTCCAACAAACTGCCTCCAACAACGCTTGACTCCCGCCTGGGAGACCAAATCCACTTACTCCCATCACTCCGGTCTCCCGGGGAGGTCTCTGAAAAATGCTATCCGGTTAAAACGTCCCTAGCCCGGGACTCCATCTCCACTTTTATTGTGTCCTAAAACCTGTCTGACCACTCCAACTGCAGACCCTATCTGTTGCTAGGATACCAAGCAGCCTTACTTATTCAACTCTTAAAGGTACACTGTCCATTTGGGTTTAAATATCTAAGCCTTCTTATTGGCCTCCAGTGGCCTGGAGAATGAAGAGCGTGTCACTGTAAGGTTAGGTTGAGATTATGCGGGCAGTGGGCAAAAAAGCCCCCTCGTGTTTTTTGATCTCGCCACTTGAGATTCAATTTCACGTGACCCTGCCACTTTGAACTGGCCCACGCCTTCATTAACCAGGTCCACCACTTGCCTTTATTGAAACTTGCCCCTCTTAACACAGAATATCCAGTTTATGGGAATTTACTAAGTTAGGGTGAAATTATGCGGGCAGTGGGCAATTCAGCCCTCTTGTGCTTTCTGATCTTGCCACTTGAGATTCAGTTTCACACGACCCTGCCACTTCAAAATGACCGACGCCTTCACTAACCAAGTCCAACACTCATCCCTGTTGAAATTTACCCCTCTCGACCCGGAGCACTAAGTCTATGGGGATTTAACAAGGGTCAATCAGGGTGTGCTTTGGGTTTGTGGGGCTAAAACCAGAGTTAATAGGGAAGTGCCTAAAATTTATGGGGATATGCACCCCATCTGGATTAGGTTTAAATTTTAAACCATACAGGCAGTGGGCAATTCAGCCCTCTTGTGCTTTCTGATCTCGCCACCAGAGATTCAGTTTCACACGATCCTGCCACTTTAAACTGGCCCACGCCTTTACCAACCAGGCCCAACACTTATCCCTGTTGATCAGTCAGGGTGTGCTTTAGGTTTGTACGGCTGAAGCCAGAGTTAATCGAGAAGTGCCTAGGGTTTGTGGGGGTGTATGCCCCTTTTGGACCCTAGGATTAGGTTTAAATTTTAGGCTAGTGGATATATTTAAACTGGCCGACGCCTTCACCAATCAGACCCAACACTTATTCCTGTTGAAATTACCCCTCTTGACACGGGACACTGTCTATGGGGGTTTAGCAAGGGTCAATCAGGATGTGCTTTGGGTTTGTGGGGCTAAAGCCAGGGTTAATCGGGGAGTGAATAGGGTTTGTGGGGGTGTGTACCCCATCTAAACTTTAGTAGGGTTTGTGGGGGTGTGTACCCCATCTAAACTTTAGTAGGGTTTGTGGGGGTGTGTACCCCATCTAAACTTTAGTAGGGTTTGTGGGGGTGTGTACCCCATCTAAACTTTAAGATTAGGTTTAAGTTTTAAGCTAGTGAATATATATGTTTGACTAGGAGATATTAGAATACAGAATTTTAAATGACAGTATATGAACTGCTATGGCGAATGAGCTAGTATAATAAAGCCAGGTTAATCTGGACCATGCCTTTCATTATCAAGGTCCGACACCACTTGGTTCAACGAACCGGGTGTGCACTGGGACACATCATCAGTAATGTAACCTCGGATCATCAGGTGTTTCGGGCCTTTAATCACTAGACACCCTACTCGAGGTGGCCCAACAGTGTCAGGCTCAGACACTGCCTGTATTCCTCCCAGGGACCAATAATGAGAGGCATGTAATTCTAAGGGTAATGATATTTTTAAAAAAAAAAAAAAAAAATCACTACCTGGCATCTATATGCCAAGGGTTACATGGAAAATAAAACAATAATATTCTTACCACTAGTTTTGTGTCTTGGGTCAACCATTTTAACTCCAACAAACTGCCTCCAACAACGCTTGACTCCCGCCTGGGAGACCAAATCCACTTACTCCCATCACTCCGGTCTCCCGGGGAGGTCTCTGAAAAATGCTATCCGGTTAAAACGTCCCTAGCCCGGGACTCCATCTCCACTTTTATTGTGTCCTAAAACCTGTCTGACCACTCCAACTGCAGACCCTATCTGTTGCTAGGATACCAAGCAGCCTTACTTATTCAACTCTTAAAGGTACACTGTCCATTTGGGTTTAAATATCTAAGCCTTCTTATTGGCCTCCAGTGGCCTGGAGAATGAAGAGCGTGTCACTGTAAGGTTAGGTTGAGATTATGCGGGCAGTGGGCAAAAAAGCCCCCTCGTGTTTTTTGATCTCGCCACTTGAGATTCAATTTCACGTGACCCTGCCACTTTGAACTGGCCCACGCCTTCATTAACCAGGTCCACCACTTGCCTTTATTGCCTTCTTATTGGCCTCCAGTGGCCTGGAGAATGAAGAGCGTGTCACTGTAAGGTTAGGTTGAGATTATGCGGGCAGTGGGCAAAAAAGCCCCCTCGTGTTTTTTGATCTCGCCACTTGAGATTCAATTTCACGTGACCCTGCCACTTTGAACTGGCCCACGCCTTCATTAACCAGGTCCACCACTTGCCTTTATTGCCTTCTTATTGGCCTCCAGTGGCCTGGAGAATGAAGAGCGTGTCACTGTAAGGTTAGGTTGAGATTATGCGGGCAGTGGGCAAAAAAGCCCCCTCGTGTTTTTTGATCTCGCCACTTGAGATTCAATTTCACGTGACCCTGCCACTTTGAACTGGCCCACGCCTTCATTAACCAGGTCCACCACTTGCCTTTATTGCCTTCTTATTGGCCTCCAGTGGCCTGGAGAATGAAGAGCGTGTCACTGTAAGGTTAGGTTGAGATTATGCGGGCAGTGGGCAAAAAAGCCCCCTCGTGTTTTTTGATCTCGCCACTTGAGATTCAATTTCACGTGACCCTGCCACTTTGAACTGGCCCACGCCTTCATTAACCAGGTCCACCACTTGCCTTTATTGCCTTCTTATTGGCCTCCAGTGGCCTGGAGAATGAAGAGCGTGTCACTGTAAGGTTAGGTTGAGATTATGCGGGCAGTGGGCAAAAAAGCCCCCTCGTGTTTTTTGATCTCGCCACTTGAGATTCAATTTCACGTGACCCTGCCACTTTGAACTGGCCCACGCCTTCATTAACCAGGTCCACCACTTGCCTTTATTGCCTTCTTATTGGCCTCCAGTGGCCTGGAGAATGAAGAGCGTGTCACTGTAAGGTTAGGTTGAGATTATGCGGGCAGTGGGCAAAAAAGCCCCCTCGTGTTTTTTGATCTCGCCACTTGAGATTCAATTTCACGTGACCCTGCCACTTTGAACTGGCCCACGCCTTCATTAACCAGGTCCACCACTTGCCTTTATTGCCTTCTTATTGGCCTCCAGTGGCCTGGAGAATGAAGAGCGTGTCACTGTAAGGTTAGGTTGAGATTATGCGGGCAGTGGGCAAAAAAGCCCCCTCGTGTTTTTTGATCTCGCCACTTGAGATTCAATTTCACGTGACCCTGCCACTTTGAACTGGCCCACGCCTTCATTAACCAGGTCCACCACTTGCCTTTATTGCCTTCTTATTGGCCTCCAGTGGCCTGGAGAATGAAGAGCGTGTCACTGTAAGGTTAGGTTGAGATTATGCGGGCAGTGGGCAAAAAAGCCCCCTCGTGTTTTTTGATCTCGCCACTTGAGATTCAATTTCACGTGACCCTGCCACTTTGAACTGGCCCACGCCTTCATTAACCAGGTCCACCACTTGCCTTTATTGCCTTCTTATTGGCCTCCAGTGGCCTGGAGAATGAAGAGCGTGTCACTGTAAGGTTAGGTTGAGATTATGCGGGCAGTGGGCAAAAAAGCCCCCTCGTGTTTTTTGATCTCGCCACTTGAGATTCAATTTCACGTGACCCTGCCACTTTGAACTGGCCCACGCCTTCATTAACCAGGTCCACCACTTGCCTTTATTGCCTTCTTATTGGCCTCCAGTGGCCTGGAGAATGAAGAGCGTGTCACTGTAAGGTTAGGTTGAGATTATGCGGGCAGTGGGCAAAAAAGCCCCCTCGTGTTTTTTGATCTCGCCACTTGAGATTCAATTTCACGTGACCCTGCCACTTTGAACTGGCCCACGCCTTCATTAACCAGGTCCACCACTTGCCTTTATTGCCTTCTTATTGGCCTCCAGTGGCCTGGAGAATGAAGAGCGTGTCACTGTAAGGTTAGGTTGAGATTATGCGGGCAGTGGGCAAAAAAGCCCCCTCGTGTTTTTTGATCTCGCCACTTGAGATTCAATTTCACGTGACCCTGCCACTTTGAACTGGCCCACGCCTTCATTAACCAGGTCCACCACTTGCCTTTATTGCCTTCTTATTGGCCTCCAGTGGCCTGGAGAATGAAGAGCGTGTCACTGTAAGGTTAGGTTGAGATTATGCGGGCAGTGGGCAAAAAAGCCCCCTCGTGTTTTTTGATCTCGCCACTTGAGATTCAATTTCACGTGACCCTGCCACTTTGAACTGGCCCACGCCTTCATTAACCAGGTCCACCACTTGCCTTTATTGCCTTCTTATTGGCCTCCAGTGGCCTGGAGAATGAAGAGCGTGTCACTGTAAGGTTAGGTTGAGATTATGCGGGCAGTGGGCAAAAAAGCCCCCTCGTGTTTTTTGATCTCGCCACTTGAGATTCAATTTCACGTGACCCTGCCACTTTGAACTGGCCCACGCCTTCATTAACCAGGTCCACCACTTGCCTTTATTGCCTTCTTATTGGCCTCCAGTGGCCTGGAGAATGAAGAGCGTGTCACTGTAAGGTTAGGTTGAGATTATGCGGGCAGTGGGCAAAAAAGCCCCCTCGTGTTTTTTGATCTCGCCACTTGAGATTCAATTTCACGTGACCCTGCCACTTTGAACTGGCCCACGCCTTCATTAACCAGGTCCACCACTTGCCTTTATTGCCTTCTTATTGGCCTCCAGTGGCCTGGAGAATGAAGAGCGTGTCACTGTAAGGTTAGGTTGAGATTATGCGGGCAGTGGGCAAAAAAGCCCCCTCGTGT
>NW_027331946.1:5652098-5677098 GCF_048418815.1 Hemitrygon akajei
CAATCAGGGTGTGCTTTGGGTTTGTGGGGCTAAAACCAGAGTTAATCGGGAAGTGCCTAAAATTTATGGGGATGTGCACCCCATCTGGATTAGGTTTAAATTTTAAACCATACAGGCAGTGGGCAATTCAGCCCTCTTGTGCTTTCTGATCTCGCCACCAGAGATTCAGTTTCACACGATCCTGCCACTTTAAACTGGCCCACGCCTTTACCAACCAGGCCCAACACTTATCCCTGTTGATCAGTCAGGGTGTGCTTTAGGTTTGTACGGCTGAAGCCAGAGTTCCTAGGGTTTGTGGGGGTGTATGCCCCTTTTGGACCTTAGGATTAGGTTTAAATTTTAGGCTAGTGGATATATTTAAACTGGCCGACGCCTTCACCAATCAGACCCAACACTTATTCCTGTTGAAATTACCCCTCTTGACACGGGACACTGTCTATGGGAGTTTAGCAAGGGTCAATCAGGATGTGCTTTGGGTTTGTGGGGCTAAAGCCAGGGTTAATCGGGGAGTGAATAGGGTTTGTGGGGGTGTGTACCCCATCTAAACTTTAGTAGGGTTTGTGGGGGTGTGTACCCCATCTAAACTTTAATAGGGTTTGTGGGGGTGTGTACCCCATCTAAACTTTAGTAGGGTTTGTGGGGGTGTATACCCCATCTAAACTTTAAGATTAGGTTTAAGTTTTAAGCTAGTGAATATACATGTTTGACTAGGAGATATTAGAATACAGAATTTTAAATGACAGTATATGAACTGCTATGGCGAATGAGCTAGTATAATAAAGCCAGGTTAATCTAGACCATGCCTTTCATTATCAAGGTCCGACACCACTTGGTTCAACGAACCGGGTGTGCACTGGGACACATCATCAGTAATGTAACCTCGGATCATCAGGTGTTTCGGGCCTTTAATCACTAGACACCCTACTCGAGGTGGCCCAACAGTGTCAGGCTCAGACACTGCCTGTATTCCTCCCAGGGACCAATAATGAGAGGCATGTAATTCTAAGGGTAATGATATTTTTTTTAAAAAATCACTACCTGGCATCTATATGCCAAGGGTTACATGGAAAATAAAACAATAATATTCTTACCACTAGTTTTGTATCTTGGGTCAACCATTTTAACTCCAACAAACTGCCTCCAACAATGCTTGACTCCCGCCTGGGAGACCAAATCCACTTACTCCCATCACTCCGGTCTCCCGGGGAGGTCTCTGAAAAATGCTATCCGGTTAAAACATCCCTAGCCCGGGACTCCATCTCCACTTTTATTGTGTCCTAAAACCTGTCTGACCACTCCAACTGCAGACCCTATCTGTTGCTAGGATACCAAGCAACCTTACCTATTCAACTCTTAAAGGTACACTGTCCATTTGGGTTTAAATATCTAAGCCTTCTTATTGGCCTCCAGTGGCCTGGAGAATGAAGAGCGTGTCACTGTAAGGTTAGGTTGAGATTACGCGGGCAGTGGGCAAAAATGCCCCCTCGTGTTTTTTGATCTCGCCACTTGAGATTCAATTTCACGTGACCCTGCCACTTTGAACTGGCCCACGCCTTCATTAACCAGGTCCACCACTTGCCTTTATTGAAACTTGCCCCTCTTAACACAGAATATCCAATTTATGGGAATTTACTAAGTTAGGGTGAAATTATGCGGGCAGTGGGCAATTCAGCCCTCTTGTGCTTTCTGATCTTGCCACTTGAGATTCAGTTTCACACGACCCTGCCACTTCAAAATGACCGACGCCTTCACTAACCAAGTCCAACACTCATCCCTGTTGAAATTTACCCCTCTCGACCCGGAGCACTAAGTCTATGGGGATTTAACAAGGGTCAATCAGGGTGTGCTTTGGGTTTGTGGGGCTAAAACCAGAGTTAATCGGGAAGTGCCTAAAATTTATGGGGATGTGCACCCCATCTGGATTAGGTTTAAATTTTAAACCATACAGGCAGTGGGCAATTCAGCCCTCTTGTGCTTTCTGATCTCGCCACCAGAGATTCAGTTTCACACGATCCTGCCACTTTAAACTGGCCCACGCCTTTACCAACCAGGCCCAACACTTATCCCTGTTGATCAGTCAGGGTGTGCTTTAGGTTTGTACGGCTGAAGCCAGAGTTCCTAGGGTTTGTGGGGGTGTATGCCCCTTTTGGACCTTAGGATTAGGTTTAAATTTTAGGCTAGTGGATATATTTAAACTGGCCGACGCCTTCACCAATCAGACCCAACACTTATTCCTGTTGAAATTACCCCTCTTGACACGGGACACTGTCTATGGGAGTTTAGCAAGGGTCAATCAGGATGTGCTTTGGGTTTGTGGGGCTAAAGCCAGGGTTAATCGGGGAGTGAATAGGGTTTGTGGGGGTGTGTACCCCATCTAAACTTTAGTAGGGTTTGTGGGGGTGTGTACCCCATCTAAACTTTAATAGGGTTTGTGGGGGTGTGTACCCCATCTAAACTTTAGTAGGGTTTGTGGGGGTGTATACCCCATCTAAACTTTAAGATTAGGTTTAAGTTTTAAGCTAGTGAATATACATGTTTGACTAGGAGATATTAGAATACAGAATTTTAAATGACAGTATATGAACTGCTATGGCGAATGAGCTAGTATAATAAAGCCAGGTTAATCTAGACCATGCCTTTCATTATCAAGGTCCGACACCACTTGGTTCAACGAACCGGGTGTGCACTGGGACACATCATCAGTAATGTAACCTCGGATCATCAGGTGTTTCGGGCCTTTAATCACTAGACACCCTACTCGAGGTGGCCCAACAGTGTCAGGCTCAGACACTGCCTGTATTCCTCCCAGGGACCAATAATGAGAGGCATGTAATTCTAAGGGTAATGATATTTTTTTTAAAAAATCACTACCTGGCATCTATATGCCAAGGGTTACATGGAAAATAAAACAATAATATTCTTACCACTAGTTTTGTATCTTGGGTCAACCATTTTAACTCCAACAAACTGCCTCCAACAATGCTTGACTCCCGCCTGGGAGACCAAATCCACTTACTCCCATCACTCCGGTCTCCCGGGGAGGTCTCTGAAAAATGCTATCCGGTTAAAACATCCCTAGCCCGGGACTCCATCTCCACTTTTATTGTGTCCTAAAACCTGTCTGACCACTCCAACTGCAGACCCTATCTGTTGCTAGGATACCAAGCAACCTTACCTATTCAACTCTTAAAGGTACACTGTCCATTTGGGTTTAAATATCTAAGCCTTCTTATTGGCCTCCAGTGGCCTGGAGAATGAAGAGCGTGTCACTGTAAGGTTAGGTTGAGATTACGCGGGCAGTGGGCAAAAATGCCCCCTCGTGTTTTTTGATCTCGCCACTTGAGATTCAATTTCACGTGACCCTGCCACTTTGAACTGGCCCACGCCTTCATTAACCAGGTCCACCACTTGCCTTTATTGAAACTTGCCCCTCTTAACACAGAATATCCAATTTATGGGAATTTACTAAGTTAGGGTGAAATTATGCGGGCAGTGGGCAATTCAGCCCTCTTGTGCTTTCTGATCTTGCCACTTGAGATTCAGTTTCACACGACCCTGCCACTTCAAAATGACCGACGCCTTCACTAACCAAGTCCAACACTCATCCCTGTTGAAATTTACCCCTCTCGACCCGGAGCACTAAGTCTATGGGGATTTAACAAGGGTCAATCAGGGTGTGCTTTGGGTTTGTGGGGCTAAAACCAGAGTTAATCGGGAAGTGCCTAAAATTTATGGGGATGTGCACCCCATCTGGATTAGGTTTAAATTTTAAACCATACAGGCAGTGGGCAATTCAGCCCTCTTGTGCTTTCTGATCTCGCCACCAGAGATTCAGTTTCACACGATCCTGCCACTTTAAACTGGCCCACGCCTTTACCAACCAGGCCCAACACTTATCCCTGTTGATCAGTCAGGGTGTGCTTTAGGTTTGTACGGCTGAAGCCAGAGTTCCTAGGGTTTGTGGGGGTGTATGCCCCTTTTGGACCTTAGGATTAGGTTTAAATTTTAGGCTAGTGGATATATTTAAACTGGCCGACGCCTTCACCAATCAGACCCAACACTTATTCCTGTTGAAATTACCCCTCTTGACACGGGACACTGTCTATGGGAGTTTAGCAAGGGTCAATCAGGATGTGCTTTGGGTTTGTGGGGCTAAAGCCAGGGTTAATCGGGGAGTGAATAGGGTTTGTGGGGGTGTGTACCCCATCTAAACTTTAGTAGGGTTTGTGGGGGTGTGTACCCCATCTAAACTTTAATAGGGTTTGTGGGGGTGTGTACCCCATCTAAACTTTAGTAGGGTTTGTGGGGGTGTATACCCCATCTAAACTTTAAGATTAGGTTTAAGTTTTAAGCTAGTGAATATACATGTTTGACTAGGAGATATTAGAATACAGAATTTTAAATGACAGTATATGAACTGCTATGGCGAATGAGCTAGTATAATAAAGCCAGGTTAATCTAGACCATGCCTTTCATTATCAAGGTCCGACACCACTTGGTTCAACGAACCGGGTGTGCACTGGGACACATCATCAGTAATGTAACCTCGGATCATCAGGTGTTTCGGGCCTTTAATCACTAGACACCCTACTCGAGGTGGCCCAACAGTGTCAGGCTCAGACACTGCCTGTATTCCTCCCAGGGACCAATAATGAGAGGCATGTAATTCTAAGGGTAATGATATTTTTTTTAAAAAATCACTACCTGGCATCTATATGCCAAGGGTTACATGGAAAATAAAACAATAATATTCTTACCACTAGTTTTGTATCTTGGGTCAACCATTTTAACTCCAACAAACTGCCTCCAACAATGCTTGACTCCCGCCTGGGAGACCAAATCCACTTACTCCCATCACTCCGGTCTCCCGGGGAGGTCTCTGAAAAATGCTATCCGGTTAAAACATCCCTAGCCCGGGACTCCATCTCCACTTTTATTGTGTCCTAAAACCTGTCTGACCACTCCAACTGCAGACCCTATCTGTTGCTAGGATACCAAGCAACCTTACCTATTCAACTCTTAAAGGTACACTGTCCATTTGGGTTTAAATATCTAAGCCTTCTTATTGGCCTCCAGTGGCCTGGAGAATGAAGAGCGTGTCACTGTAAGGTTAGGTTGAGATTACGCGGGCAGTGGGCAAAAATGCCCCCTCGTGTTTTTTGATCTCGCCACTTGAGATTCAATTTCACGTGACCCTGCCACTTTGAACTGGCCCACGCCTTCATTAACCAGGTCCACCACTTGCCTTTATTGAAACTTGCCCCTCTTAACACAGAATATCCAATTTATGGGAATTTACTAAGTTAGGGTGAAATTATGCGGGCAGTGGGCAATTCAGCCCTCTTGTGCTTTCTGATCTTGCCACTTGAGATTCAGTTTCACACGACCCTGCCACTTCAAAATGACCGACGCCTTCACTAACCAAGTCCAACACTCATCCCTGTTGAAATTTACCCCTCTCGACCCGGAGCACTAAGTCTATGGGGATTTAACAAGGGTCAATCAGGGTGTGCTTTGGGTTTGTGGGGCTAAAACCAGAGTTAATCGGGAAGTGCCTAAAATTTATGGGGATGTGCACCCCATCTGGATTAGGTTTAAATTTTAAACCATACAGGCAGTGGGCAATTCAGCCCTCTTGTGCTTTCTGATCTCGCCACCAGAGATTCAGTTTCACACGATCCTGCCACTTTAAACTGGCCCACGCCTTTACCAACCAGGCCCAACACTTATCCCTGTTGATCAGTCAGGGTGTGCTTTAGGTTTGTACGGCTGAAGCCAGAGTTCCTAGGGTTTGTGGGGGTGTATGCCCCTTTTGGACCTTAGGATTAGGTTTAAATTTTAGGCTAGTGGATATATTTAAACTGGCCGACGCCTTCACCAATCAGACCCAACACTTATTCCTGTTGAAATTACCCCTCTTGACACGGGACACTGTCTATGGGAGTTTAGCAAGGGTCAATCAGGATGTGCTTTGGGTTTGTGGGGCTAAAGCCAGGGTTAATCGGGGAGTGAATAGGGTTTGTGGGGGTGTGTACCCCATCTAAACTTTAGTAGGGTTTGTGGGGGTGTGTACCCCATCTAAACTTTAATAGGGTTTGTGGGGGTGTGTACCCCATCTAAACTTTAGTAGGGTTTGTGGGGGTGTATACCCCATCTAAACTTTAAGATTAGGTTTAAGTTTTAAGCTAGTGAATATACATGTTTGACTAGGAGATATTAGAATACAGAATTTTAAATGACAGTATATGAACTGCTATGGCGAATGAGCTAGTATAATAAAGCCAGGTTAATCTAGACCATGCCTTTCATTATCAAGGTCCGACACCACTTGGTTCAACGAACCGGGTGTGCACTGGGACACATCATCAGTAATGTAACCTCGGATCATCAGGTGTTTCGGGCCTTTAATCACTAGACACCCTACTCGAGGTGGCCCAACAGTGTCAGGCTCAGACACTACCTGTATTCCTCCCAGGGACCAATAATGAGAGGCATGTAATTCTAAGGGTAATGATATTTTTTTTAAAAAATCACTACCTGGCATCTATATGCCAAGGGTTACATGGAAAATAAAACAATAATATTCTTACCACTAGTTTTGTATCTTGGGTCAACCATTTTAACTCCAACAAACTGCCTCCAACAATGCTTGACTCCCGCCTGGGAGACCAAATCCACTTACTCCCATCACTCCGGTCTCCCGGGGAGGTCTCTGAAAAATGCTATCCGGTTAAAACATCCCTAGCCCGGGACTCCATCTCCACTTTTATTGTGTCCTAAAACCTGTCTGACCACTCCAACTGCAGACCCTATCTGTTGCTAGGATACCAAGCAACCTTACCTATTCAACTCTTAAAGGTACACTGTCCATTTGGGTTTAAATATCTAAGCCTTCTTATTGGCCTCCAGTGGCCTGGAGAATGAAGAGCGTGTCACTGTAAGGTTAGGTTGAGATTACGCGGGCAGTGGGCAAAAATGCCCCCTCGTGTTTTTTGATCTCGCCACTTGAGATTCAATTTCACGTGACCCTGCCACTTTGAACTGGCCCACGCCTTCATTAACCAGGTCCACCACTTGCCTTTATTGAAACTTGCCCCTCTTAACACAGAATATCCAATTTATGGGAATTTACTAAGTTAGGGTGAAATTATGCGGGCAGTGGGCAATTCAGCCCTCTTGTGCTTTCTGATCTTGCCACTTGAGATTCAGTTTCACACGACCCTGCCACTTCAAAATGACCGACGCCTTCACTAACCAAGTCCAACACTCATCCCTGTTGAAATTTACCCCTCTCGACCCGGAGCACTAAGTCTATGGGGATTTAACAAGGGTCAATCAGGGTGTGCTTTGGGTTTGTGGGGCTAAAACCAGAGTTAATCGGGAAGTGCCTAAAATTTATGGGGATGTGCACCCCATCTGGATTAGGTTTAAATTTTAAACCATACAGGCAGTGGGCAATTCAGCCCTCTTGTGCTTTCTGATCTCGCCACCAGAGATTCAGTTTCACACGATCCTGCCACTTTAAACTGGCCCACGCCTTTACCAACCAGGCCCAACACTTATCCCTGTTGATCAGTCAGGGTGTGCTTTAGGTTTGTACGGCTGAAGCCAGAGTTCCTAGGGTTTGTGGGGGTGTATGCCCCTTTTGGACCTTAGGATTAGGTTTAAATTTTAGGCTAGTGGATATATTTAAACTGGCCGACGCCTTCACCAATCAGACCCAACACTTATTCCTGTTGAAATTACCCCTCTTGACACGGGACACTGTCTATGGGAGTTTAGCAAGGGTCAATCAGGATGTGCTTTGGGTTTGTGGGGCTAAAGCCAGGGTTAATCGGGGAGTGAATAGGGTTTGTGGGGGTGTGTACCCCATCTAAACTTTAGTAGGGTTTGTGGGGGTGTGTACCCCATCTAAACTTTAATAGGGTTTGTGGGGGTGTGTACCCCATCTAAACTTTAGTAGGGTTTGTGGGGGTGTATACCCCATCTAAACTTTAAGATTAGGTTTAAGTTTTAAGCTAGTGAATATACATGTTTGACTAGGAGATATTAGAATACAGAATTTTAAATGACAGTATATGAACTGCTATGGCGAATGAGCTAGTATAATAAAGCCAGGTTAATCTAGACCATGCCTTTCATTATCAAGGTCCGACACCACTTGGTTCAACGAACCGGGTGTGCACTGGGACACATCATCAGTAATGTAACCTCGGATCATCAGGTGTTTCGGGCCTTTAATCACTAGACACCCTACTCGAGGTGGCCCAACAGTGTCAGGCTCAGACACTGCCTGTATTCCTCCCAGGGACCAATAATGAGAGGCATGTAATTCTAAGGGTAATGATATTTTTTTTAAAAAATCACTACCTGGCATCTATATGCCAAGGGTTACATGGAAAATAAAACAATAATATTCTTACCACTAGTTTTGTATCTTGGGTCAACCATTTTAACTCCAACAAACTGCCTCCAACAATGCTTGACTCCCGCCTGGGAGACCAAATCCACTTACTCCCATCACTCCGGTCTCCCGGGGAGGTCTCTGAAAAATGCTATCCGGTTAAAACATCCCTAGCCCGGGACTCCATCTCCACTTTTATTGTGTCCTAAAACCTGTCTGACCACTCCAACTGCAGACCCTATCTGTTGCTAGGATACCAAGCAACCTTACCTATTCAACTCTTAAAGGTACACTGTCCATTTGGGTTTAAATATCTAAGCCTTCTTATTGGCCTCCAGTGGCCTGGAGAATGAAGAGCGTGTCACTGTAAGGTTAGGTTGAGATTACGCGGGCAGTGGGCAAAAATGCCCCCTCGTGTTTTTTGATCTCGCCACTTGAGATTCAATTTCACGTGACCCTGCCACTTTGAACTGGCCCACGCCTTCATTAACCAGGTCCACCACTTGCCTTTATTGAAACTTGCCCCTCTTAACACAGAATATCCAATTTATGGGAATTTACTAAGTTAGGGTGAAATTATGCGGGCAGTGGGCAATTCAGCCCTCTTGTGCTTTCTGATCTTGCCACTTGAGATTCAGTTTCACACGACCCTGCCACTTCAAAATGACCGACGCCTTCACTAACCAAGTCCAACACTCATCCCTGTTGAAATTTACCCCTCTCGACCCGGAGCACTAAGTCTATGGGGATTTAACAAGGGTCAATCAGGGTGTGCTTTGGGTTTGTGGGGCTAAAACCAGAGTTAATCGGGAAGTGCCTAAAATTTATGGGGATGTGCACCCCATCTGGATTAGGTTTAAATTTTAAACCATACAGGCAGTGGGCAATTCAGCCCTCTTGTGCTTTCTGATCTCGCCACCAGAGATTCAGTTTCACACGATCCTGCCACTTTAAACTGGCCCACGCCTTTACCAACCAGGCCCAACACTTATCCCTGTTGATCAGTCAGGGTGTGCTTTAGGTTTGTACGGCTGAAGCCAGAGTTCCTAGGGTTTGTGGGGGTGTATGCCCCTTTTGGACCTTAGGATTAGGTTTAAATTTTAGGCTAGTGGATATATTTAAACTGGCCGACGCCTTCACCAATCAGACCCAACACTTATTCCTGTTGAAATTACCCCTCTTGACACGGGACACTGTCTATGGGAGTTTAGCAAGGGTCAATCAGGATGTGCTTTGGGTTTGTGGGGCTAAAGCCAGGGTTAATCGGGGAGTGAATAGGGTTTGTGGGGGTGTGTACCCCATCTAAACTTTAGTAGGGTTTGTGGGGGTGTGTACCCCATCTAAACTTTAATAGGGTTTGTGGGGGTGTGTACCCTATCTAAACTTTAGTAGGGTTTGTGGGGGTGTATACCCCATCTAAACTTTAAGATTAGGTTTAAGTTTTAAGCTAGTGAATATACATGTTTGACTAGGAGATATTAGAATACAGAATTTTAAATGACAGTATATGAACTGCTATGGCGAATGAGCTAGTATAATAAAGCCAGGTTAATCTAGACCATGCCTTTCATTATCAAGGTCCGACACCACTTGGTTCAACGAACCGGGTGTGCACTGGGACACATCATCAGTAATGTAACCTCGGATCATCAGGTGTTTCGGGCCTTTAATCACTAGACACCCTACTCGAGGTGGCCCAACAGTGTCAGGCTCAGACACTGCCTGTATTCCTCCCAGGGACCAATAATGAGAGGCATGTAATTCTAAGGGTAATGATATTTTTTTTAAAAAATCACTACCTGGCATCTATATGCCAAGGGTTACATGGAAAATAAAACAATAATATTCTTACCACTAGTTTTGTATCTTGGGTCAACCATTTTAACTCCAACAAACTGCCTCCAACAATGCTTGACTCCCGCCTGGGAGACCAAATCCACTTACTCCCATCACTCCGGTCTCCCGGGGAGGTCTCTGAAAAATGCTATCCGGTTAAAACATCCCTAGCCCGGGACTCCATCTCCACTTTTATTGTGTCCTAAAACCTGTCTGACCACTCCAACTGCAGACCCTATCTGTTGCTAGGATACCAAGCAACCTTACCTATTCAACTCTTAAAGGTACACTGTCCATTTGGGTTTAAATATCTAAGCCTTCTTATTGGCCTCCAGTGGCCTGGAGAATGAAGAGCGTGTCACTGTAAGGTTAGGTTGAGATTACGCGGGCAGTGGGCAAAAATGCCCCCTCGTGTTTTTTGATCTCGCCACTTGAGATTCAATTTCACGTGACCCTGCCACTTTGAACTGGCCCACGCCTTCATTAACCAGGTCCACCACTTGCCTTTATTGAAACTTGCCCCTCTTAACACAGAATATCCAATTTATGGGAATTTACTAAGTTAGGGTGAAATTATGCGGGCAGTGGGCAATTCAGCCCTCTTGTGCTTTCTGATCTTGCCACTTGAGATTCAGTTTCACACGACCCTGCCACTTCAAAATGACCGACGCCTTCACTAACCAAGTCCAACACTCATCCCTGTTGAAATTTACCCCTCTCGACCCGGAGCACTAAGTCTATGGGGATTTAACAAGGGTCAATCAGGGTGTGCTTTGGGTTTGTGGGGCTAAAACCAGAGTTAATCGGGAAGTGCCTAAAATTTATGGGGATGTGCACCCCATCTGGATTAGGTTTAAATTTTAAACCATACAGGCAGTGGGCAATTCAGCCCTCTTGTGCTTTCTGATCTCGCCACCAGAGATTCAGTTTCACACGATCCTGCCACTTTAAACTGGCCCACGCCTTTACCAACCAGGCCCAACACTTATCCCTGTTGATCAGTCAGGGTGTGCTTTAGGTTTGTACGGCTGAAGCCAGAGTTCCTAGGGTTTGTGGGGGTGTATGCCCCTTTTGGACCTTAGGATTAGGTTTAAATTTTAGGCTAGTGGATATATTTAAACTGGCCGACGCCTTCACCAATCAGACCCAACACTTATTCCTGTTGAAATTACCCCTCTTGACACGGGACACTGTCTATGGGAGTTTAGCAAGGGTCAATCAGGATGTGCTTTGGGTTTGTGGGGCTAAAGCCAGGGTTAATCGGGGAGTGAATAGGGTTTGTGGGGGTGTGTACCCCATCTAAACTTTAGTAGGGTTTGTGGGGGTGTGTACCCCATCTAAACTTTAATAGGGTTTGTGGGGGTGTGTACCCCATCTAAACTTTAGTAGGGTTTGTGGGGGTGTATACCCCATCTAAACTTTAAGATTAGGTTTAAGTTTTAAGCTAGTGAATATACATGTTTGACTAGGAGATATTAGAATACAGAATTTTAAATGACAGTATATGAACTGCTATGGCGAATGAGCTAGTATAATAAAGCCAGGTTAATCTAGACCATGCCTTTCATTATCAAGGTCCGACACCACTTGGTTCAACGAACCGGGTGTGCACTGGGACACATCATCAGTAATGTAACCTCGGATCATCAGGTGTTTCGGGCCTTTAATCACTAGACACCCTACTCGAGGTGGCCCAACAGTGTCAGGCTCAGACACTGCCTGTATTCCTCCCAGGGACCAATAATGAGAGGCATGTAATTCTAAGGGTAATGATATTTTTTTTAAAAAATCACTACCTGGCATCTATATGCCAAGGGTTACATGGAAAATAAAACAATAATATTCTTACCACTAGTTTTGTATCTTGGGTCAACCATTTTAACTCCAACAAACTGCCTCCAACAATGCTTGACTCCCGCCTGGGAGACCAAATCCACTTACTCCCATCACTCCGGTCTCCCGGGGAGGTCTCTGAAAAATGCTATCCGGTTAAAACATCCCTAGCCCGGGACTCCATCTCCACTTTTATTGTGTCCTAAAACCTGTCTGACCACTCCAACTGCAGACCCTATCTGTTGCTAGGATACCAAGCAACCTTACCTATTCAACTCTTAAAGGTACACTGTCCATTTGGGTTTAAATATCTAAGCCTTCTTATTGGCCTCCAGTGGCCTGGAGAATGAAGAGCGTGTCACTGTAAGGTTAGGTTGAGATTACGCGGGCAGTGGGCAAAAATGCCCCCTCGTGTTTTTTGATCTCGCCACTTGAGATTCAATTTCACGTGACCCTGCCACTTTGAACTGGCCCACGCCTTCATTAACCAGGTCCACCACTTGCCTTTATTGAAACTTGCCCCTCTTAACACAGAATATCCAATTTATGGGAATTTACTAAGTTAGGGTGAAATTATGCGGGCAGTGGGCAATTCAGCCCTCTTGTGCTTTCTGATCTTGCCACTTGAGATTCAGTTTCACACGACCCTGCCACTTCAAAATGACCGACGCCTTCACTAACCAAGTCCAACACTCATCCCTGTTGAAATTTACCCCTCTCGACCCGGAGCACTAAGTCTATGGGGATTTAACAAGGGTCAATCAGGGTGTGCTTTGGGTTTGTGGGGCTAAAACCAGAGTTAATCGGGAAGTGCCTAAAATTTATGGGGATGTGCACCCCATCTGGATTAGGTTTAAATTTTAAACCATACAGGCAGTGGGCAATTCAGCCCTCTTGTGCTTTCTGATCTCGCCACCAGAGATTCAGTTTCACACGATCCTGCCACTTTAAACTGGCCCACGCCTTTACCAACCAGGCCCAACACTTATCCCTGTTGATCAGTCAGGGTGTGCTTTAGGTTTGTACGGCTGAAGCCAGAGTTCCTAGGGTTTGTGGGGGTGTATGCCCCTTTTGGACCTTAGGATTAGGTTTAAATTTTAGGCTAGTGGATATATTTAAACTGGCCGACGCCTTCACCAATCAGACCCAACACTTATTCCTGTTGAAATTACCCCTCTTGACACGGGACACTGTCTATGGGAGTTTAGCAAGGGTCAATCAGGATGTGCTTTGGGTTTGTGGGGCTAAAGCCAGGGTTAATCGGGGAGTGAATAGGGTTTGTGGGGGTGTGTACCCCATCTAAACTTTAGTAGGGTTTGTGGGGGTGTGTACCCCATCTAAACTTTAATAGGGTTTGTGGGGGTGTGTACCCCATCTGAACTTTAGTAGGGTTTGTGGGGGTGTATACCCCATCTAAACTTTAAGATTAGGTTTAAGTTTTAAGCTAGTGAATATACATGTTTGACTAGGAGATATTAGAATACAGAATTTTAAATGACAGTATATGAACTGCTATGGCGAATGAGCTAGTATAATAAAGCCAGGTTAATCTAGACCATGCCTTTCATTATCAAGGTCCGACACCACTTGGTTCAACGAACCGGGTGTGCACTGGGACACATCATCAGTAATGTAACCTCGGATCATCAGGTGTTTCGGGCCTTTAATCACTAGACACCCTACTCGAGGTGGCCCAACAGTGTCAGGCTCAGACACTGCCTGTATTCCTCCCAGGGACCAATAATGAGAGGCATGTAATTCTAAGGGTAATGATATTTTTTTTAAAAAATCACTACCTGGCATCTATATGCCAAGGGTTACATGGAAAATAAAACAATAATATTCTTACCACTAGTTTTGTATCTTGGGTCAACCATTTTAACTCCAACAAACTGCCTCCAACAATGCTTGACTCCCGCCTGGGAGACCAAATCCACTTACTCCCATCACTCCGGTCTCCCGGGGAGGTCTCTGAAAAATGCTATCCGGTTAAAACATCCCTAGCCCGGGACTCCATCTCCACTTTTATTGTGTCCTAAAACCTGTCTGACCACTCCAACTGCAGACCCTATCTGTTGCTAGGATACCAAGCAACCTTACCTATTCAACTCTTAAAGGTACACTGTCCATTTGGGTTTAAATATCTAAGCCTTCTTATTGGCCTCCAGTGGCCTGGAGAATGAAGAGCGTGTCACTGTAAGGTTAGGTTGAGATTACGCGGGCAGTGGGCAAAAATGCCCCCTCGTGTTTTTTGATCTCGCCACTTGAGATTCAATTTCACGTGACCCTGCCACTTTGAACTGGCCCACGCCTTCATTAACCAGGTCCACCACTTGCCTTTATTGAAACTTGCCCCTCTTAACACAGAATATCCAATTTATGGGAATTTACTAAGTTAGGGTGAAATTATGCGGGCAGTGGGCAATTCAGCCCTCTTGTGCTTTCTGATCTTGCCACTTGAGATTCAGTTTCACACGACCCTGCCACTTCAAAATGACCGACGCCTTCACTAACCAAGTCCAACACTCATCCCTGTTGAAATTTACCCCTCTCGACCCGGAGCACTAAGTCTATGGGGATTTAACAAGGGTCAATCAGGGTGTGCTTTGGGTTTGTGGGGCTAAAACCAGAGTTAATCGGGAAGTGCCTAAAATTTATGGGGATGTGCACCCCATCTGGATTAGGTTTAAATTTTAAACCATACAGGCAGTGGGCAATTCAGCCCTCTTGTGCTTTCTGATCTCGCCACCAGAGATTCAGTTTCACACGATCCTGCCACTTTAAACTGGCCCACGCCTTTACCAACCAGGCCCAACACTTATCCCTGTTGATCAGTCAGGGTGTGCTTTAGGTTTGTACGGCTGAAGCCAGAGTTCCTAGGGTTTGTGGGGGTGTATGCCCCTTTTGGACCTTAGGATTAGGTTTAAATTTTAGGCTAGTGGATATATTTAAACTGGCCGACGCCTTCACCAATCAGACCCAACACTTATTCCTGTTGAAATTACCCCTCTTGACACGGGACACTGTCTATGGGAGTTTAGCAAGGGTCAATCAGGATGTGCTTTGGGTTTGTGGGGCTAAAGCCAGGGTTAATCGGGGAGTGAATAGGGTTTGTGGGGGTGTGTACCCCATCTAAACTTTAGTAGGGTTTGTGGGGGTGTGTACCCCATCTAAACTTTAATAGGGTTTGTGGGGGTGTGTACCCCATCTAAACTTTAGTAGGGTTTGTGGGGGTGTATACCCCATCTAAACTTTAAGATTAGGTTTAAGTTTTAAGCTAGTGAATATACATGTTTGACTAGGAGATATTAGAATACAGAATTTTAAATGACAGTATATGAACTGCTATGGCGAATGAGCTAGTATAATAAAGCCAGGTTAATCTAGACCATGCCTTTCATTATCAAGGTCCGACACCACTTGGTTCAACGAACCGGGTGTGCACTGGGACACATCATCAGTAATGTAACCTCGGATCATCAGGTGTTTCGGGCCTTTAATCACTAGACACCCTACTCGAGGTGGCCCAACAGTGTCAGGCTCAGACACTGCCTGTATTCCTCCCAGGGACCAATAATGAGAGGCATGTAATTCTAAGGGTAATGATATTTTTTTTAAAAAATCACTACCTGGCATCTATATGCCAAGGGTTACATGGAAAATAAAACAATAATATTCTTACCACTAGTTTTGTATCTTGGGTCAACCATTTTAACTCCAACAAACTGCCTCCAACAATGCTTGACTCCCGCCTGGGAGACCAAATCCACTTACTCCCATCACTCCGGTCTCCCGGGGAGGTCTCTGAAAAATGCTATCCGGTTAAAACATCCCTAGCCCGGGACTCCATCTCCACTTTTATTGTGTCCTAAAACCTGTCTGACCACTCCAACTGCAGACCCTATCTGTTGCTAGGATACCAAGCAACCTTACCTATTCAACTCTTAAAGGTACACTGTCCATTTGGGTTTAAATATCTAAGCCTTCTTATTGGCCTCCAGTGGCCTGGAGAATGAAGAGCGTGTCACTGTAAGGTTAGGTTGAGATTACGCGGGCAGTGGGCAAAAATGCCCCCTCGTGTTTTTTGATCTCGCCACTTGAGATTCAATTTCACGTGACCCTGCCACTTTGAACTGGCCCACGCCTTCATTAACCAGGTCCACCACTTGCCTTTATTGAAACTTGCCCCTCTTAACACAGAATATCCAATTTATGGGAATTTACTAAGTTAGGGTGAAATTATGCGGGCAGTGGGCAATTCAGCCCTCTTGTGCTTTCTGATCTTGCCACTTGAGATTCAGTTTCACACGACCCTGCCACTTCAAAATGACCGACGCCTTCACTAACCAAGTCCAACACTCATCCCTGTTGAAATTTACCCCTCTCGACCCGGAGCACTAAGTCTATGGGGATTTAACAAGGGTCAATCAGGGTGTGCTTTGGGTTTGTGGGGCTAAAACCAGAGTTAATCGGGAAGTGCCTAAAATTTATGGGGATGTGCACCCCATCTGGATTAGGTTTAAATTTTAAACCATACAGGCAGTGGGCAATTCAGCCCTCTTGTGCTTTCTGATCTCGCCACCAGAGATTCAGTTTCACACGATCCTGCCACTTTAAACTGGCCCACGCCTTTACCAACCAGGCCCAACACTTATCCCTGTTGATCAGTCAGGGTGTGCTTTAGGTTTGTACGGCTGAAGCCAGAGTTAATCGAGAAGTGCCTAGGGTTTGTGGGGGTGTATGCCCCTTTTGGACCCTAGGATTAGGTTTAAATTTTAGGCTAGTGGATATATTTAAACTGGCCGACGCCTTCACCAATCAGACCCAACACTTATTCCTGTTGAAATTACCCCTCTTGACACGGGACACTGTCTATGGGGGTTTAGCAAGGGTCAATCAGGATGTGCTTTGGGTTTGTGGGGCTAAAGCCAGGGTTAATCGGGGAGTGAATAGGGTTTGTGGGGGTGTGTACCCCATCTAAACTTTAGTAGGGTTTGTGGGGGTGTGTACCCCATCTAAACTTTAGTAGGGTTTGTGGGGGTGTGTACCCCATCTAAACTTTAGTAGGGTTTGTGGGGGTGTGTACCCCATCTAAACTTTAAGATTAGGTTTAAGTTTTAAGCTAGTGAATATATATGTTTGACTAGGAGATATTAGAATACAGAATTTTAAATGACAGTATATGAACTGCTATGGCGAATGAGCTAGTATAATAAAGCCAGGTTAATCTGGACCATGCCTTTCATTATCAAGGTCCGACACCACTTGGTTCAACGAACCGGGTGTGCACTGGGACACATCATCAGTAATGTAACCTCGGATCATCAGGTGTTTCGGGCCTTTAATCACTAGACACCCTACTCGAGGTGGCCCAACAGTGTCAGGCTCAGACACTGCCTGTATTCCTCCCAGGGACCAATAATGAGAGGCATGTAATTCTAAGGGTAATGATATTTTTAAAAAAAAAAAAAAAAAATCACTACCTGGCATCTATATGCCAAGGGTTACATGGAAAATAAAACAATAATATTCTTACCACTAGTTTTGTGTCTTGGGTCAACCATTTTAACTCCAACAAACTGCCTCCAACAACGCTTGACTCCCGCCTGGGAGACCAAATCCACTTACTCCCATCACTCCGGTCTCCCGGGGAGGTCTCTGAAAAATGCTATCCGGTTAAAACGTCCCTAGCCCGGGACTCCATCTCCACTTTTATTGTGTCCTAAAACCTGTCTGACCACTCCAACTGCAGACCCTATCTGTTGCTAGGATACCAAGCAGCCTTACTTATTCAACTCTTAAAGGTACACTGTCCATTTGGGTTTAAATATCTAAGCCTTCTTATTGGCCTCCAGTGGCCTGGAGAATGAAGAGCGTGTCACTGTAAGGTTAGGTTGAGATTATGCGGGCAGTGGGCAAAAAAGCCCCCTCGTGTTTTTTGATCTCGCCACTTGAGATTCAATTTCACGTGACCCTGCCACTTTGAACTGGCCCACGCCTTCATTAACCAGGTCCACCACTTGCCTTTATTGAAACTTGCCCCTCTTAACACAGAATATCCAGTTTATGGGAATTTACTAAGTTAGGGTGAAATTATGCGGGCAGTGGGCAATTCAGCCCTCTTGTGCTTTCTGATCTTGCCACTTGAGATTCAGTTTCACACGACCCTGCCACTTCAAAATGACCGACGCCTTCACTAACCAAGTCCAACACTCATCCCTGTTGAAATTTACCCCTCTCGACCCGGAGCACTAAGTCTATGGGGATTTAACAAGGGTCAATCAGGGTGTGCTTTGGGTTTGTGGGGCTAAAACCAGAGTTAATAGGGAAGTGCCTCAAATTTATGGGGATATGCACCCCATCTGGATTAGGTTTAAATTTTAAACCATACAGGCAGTGGGCAATTCAGCCCTCTTGTGCTTTCTGATCTCGCCACCAGAGATTCAGTTTCACACGATCCTGCCACTTTAAACTGGCCCACGCCTTTACCAACCAGGCCCAACACTTATCCCTGTTGATCAGTCAGGGTGTGCTTTAGGTTTGTACGGCTGAAGCCAGAGTTAATCGAGAAGTGCCTAGGGTTTGTGGGGGTGTATGCCCCTTTTGGACCCTAGGATTAGGTTTAAATTTTAGGCTAGTGGATATATTTAAACTGGCCGACGCCTTCACCAATCAGACCCAACACTTATTCCTGTTGAAATTACCCCTCTTGACACGGGACACTGTCTATGGGGGTTTAGCAAGGGTCAATCAGGATGTGCTTTGGGTTTGTGGGGCTAAAGCCAGGGTTAATCGGGGAGTGAATAGGGTTTGTGGGGGTGTGTACCCCATCTAAACTTTAGTAGGGTTTGTGGGGGTGTGTACCCCATCTAAACTTTAGTAGGGTTTGTGGGGGTGTGTACCCCATCTAAACTTTAGTAGGGTTTGTGGGGGTGTGTACCCCATCTAAACTTTAAGATTAGGTTTAAGTTTTAAGCTAGTGAATATATATGTTTGACTAGGAGATATTAGAATACAGAATTTTAAATGACAGTATATGAACTGCTATGGCGAATGAGCTAGTATAATAAAGCCAGGTTAATCTGGACCATGCCTTTCATTATCAAGGTCCGACACCACTTGGTTCAACGAACCGGGTGTGCACTGGGACACATCATCAGTAATGTAACCTCGGATCATCAGGTGTTTCGGGCCTTTAATCACTAGACACCCTACTCGAGGTGGCCCAACAGTGTCAGGCTCAGACACTGCCTGTATTCCTCCCAGGGACCAATAATGAGAGGCATGTAATTCTAAGGGTAATGATATTTTAAAAAAAAAAAAAAAAAAAATCACTACCTGGCATCTATATGCCAAGGGTTACATGGAAAATAAAACAATAATATTCTTACCACTAGTTTTGTGTCTTGGGTCAACCATTTTAACTCCAACAAACTGCCTCCAACAACGCTTGACTCCCGCCTGGGAGACCAAATCCACTTACTCCCATCACTCCGGTCTCCCGGGGAGGTCTCTGAAAAATGCTATCCGGTTAAAACGTCCCTAGCCCGGGACTCCATCTCCACTTTTATTGTGTCCTAAAACCTGTCTGACCACTCCAACTGCAGACCCTATCTGTTGCTAGGATACCAAGCAGCCTTACTTATTCAACTCTTAAAGGTACACTGTCCATTTGGGTTTAAATATCTAAGCCTTCTTATTGGCCTCCAGTGGCCTGGAGAATGAAGAGCGTGTCACTGTAAGGTTAGGTTGAGATTATGCGGGCAGTGGGCAAAAAAGCCCCCTCGTGTTTTTTGATCTCGCCACTTGAGATTCAATTTCACGTGACCCTGCCACTTTGAACTGGCCCACGCCTTCATTAACCAGGTCCACCACTTGCCTTTATTGAAACTTGCCCCTCTTAACACAGAATATCCAGTTTATGGGAATTTACTAAGTTAGGGTGAAATTATGCGGGCAGTGGGCAATTCAGCCCTCTTGTGCTTTCTGATCTTGCCACTTGAGATTCAGTTTCACACGACCCTGCCACTTCAAAATGACCGACGCCTTCACTAACCAAGTCCAACACTCATCCCTGTTGAAATTTACCCCTCTCGACCCGGAGCACTAAGTCTATGGGGATTTAACAAGGGTCAATCAGGGTGTGCTTTGGGTTTGTGGGGCTAAAACCAGAGTTAATAGGGAAGTGCCTCAAATTTATGGGGATATGCACCCCATCTGGATTAGGTTTAAATTTTAAACCATACAGGCAGTGGGCAATTCAGCCCTCTTGTGCTTTCTGATCTCGCCACCAGAGATTCAGTTTCACACGATCCTGCCACTTTAAACTGGCCCACGCCTTTACCAACCAGGCCCAACACTTATCCCTGTTGATCAGTCAGGGTGTGCTTTAGGTTTGTACGGCTGAAGCCAGAGTTAATCGAGAAGTGCCTAGGGTTTGTGGGGGTGTATGCCCCTTTTGGACCCTAGGATTAGGTTTAAATTTTAGGCTAGTGGATATATTTAAACTGGCCGACGCCTTCACCAATCAGACCCAACACTTATTCCTGTTGAAATTACCCCTCTTGACACGGGACACTGTCTATGGGGGTTTAGCAAGGGTCAATCAGGATGTGCTTTGGGTTTGTGGGGCTAAAGCCAGGGTTAATCGGGGAGTGAATAGGGTTTGTGGGGGTGTGTACCCCATCTAAACTTTAGTAGGGTTTGTGGGGGTGTGTACCCCATCTAAACTTTAGTAGGGTTTGTGGGGGTGTGTACCCCATCTAAACTTTAGTAGGGTTTGTGGGGGTGTGTACCCCATCTAAACTTTAAGATTAGGTTTAAGTTTTAAGCTAGTGAATATATATGTTTGACTAGGAGATATTAGAATACAGAATTTTAAATGACAGTATATGAACTGCTATGGCGAATGAGCTAGTATAATAAAGCCAGGTTAATCTGGACCATGCCTTTCATTATCAAGGTCCGACACCACTTGGTTCAACGAACCGGGTGTGCACTGGGACACATCATCAGTAATGTAACCTCGGATCATCAGGTGTTTCGGGCCTTTAATCACTAGACACCCTACTCGAGGTGGCCCAACAGTGTCAGGCTCAGACACTGCCTGTATTCCTCCCAGGGACCAATAATGAGAGGCATGTAATTCTAAGGGTAATGATATTTTTAAAAAAAAAAAAAAAATCACTACCTGGCATCTATATGCCAAGGGTTACATGGAAAATAAAACAATAATATTCTTACCACTAGTTTTGTGTCTTGGGTCAACCATTTTAACTCCAACAAACTGCCTCCAACAACGCTTGACTCCCGCCTGGGAGACCAAATCCACTTACTCCCATCACTCCGGTCTCCCGGGGAGGTCTCTGAAAAATGCTATCCGGTTAAAACGTCCCTAGCCCGGGACTCCATCTCCACTTTTATTGTGTCCTAAAACCTGTCTGACCACTCCAACTGCAGACCCTATCTGTTGCTAGGATACCAAGCAGCCTTACTTATTCAACTCTTAAAGGTACACTGTCCATTTGGGTTTAAATATCTAAGCCTTCTTATTGGCCTCCAGTGGCCTGGAGAATGAAGAGCGTGTCACTGTAAGGTTAGGTTGAGATTATGCGGGCAGTGGGCAAAAAAGCCCCCTCGTGTTTTTTGATCTCGCCACTTGAGATTCAATTTCACGTGACCCTGCCACTTTGAACTGGCCCACGCCTTCATTAACCAGGTCCACCACTTGCCTTTATTGAAACTTGCCCCTCTTAACACAGAATATCCAGTTTATGGGAATTTACTAAGTTAGGGTGAAATTATGCGGGCAGTGGGCAATTCAGCCCTCTTGTGCTTTCTGATCTTGCCACTTGAGATTCAGTTTCACACGACCCTGCCACTTCAAAATGACCGACGCCTTCACTAACCAAGTCCAACACTCATCCCTGTTGAAATTTACCCCTCTCGACCCGGAGCACTAAGTCTATGGGGATTTAACAAGGGTCAATCAGGGTGTGCTTTGGGTTTGTGGGGCTAAAACCAGAGTTAATAGGGAAGTGCCTAAAATTTATGGGGATATGCACCCCATCTGGATTAGGTTTAAATTTTAAACCATACAGGCAGTGGGCAATTCAGCCCTCTTGTGCTTTCTGATCTCGCCACCAGAGATTCAGTTTCACACGATCCTGCCACTTTAAACTGGCCCACGCCTTTACCAACCAGGCCCAACACTTATCCCTGTTGATCAGTCAGGGTGTGCTTTAGGTTTGTACGGCTGAAGCCAGAGTTAATCGAGAAGTGCCTAGGGTTTGTGGGGGTGTATGCCCCTTTTGGACCCTAGGATTAGGTTTAAATTTTAGGCTAGTGGATATATTTAAACTGGCCGACGCCTTCACCAATCAGACCCAACACTTATTCCTGTTGAAATTACCCCTCTTGACACGGGACACTGTCTATGGGGGTTTAGCAAGGGTCAATCAGGATGTGCTTTGGGTTTGTGGGGCTAAAGCCAGGGTTAATCGGGGAGTGAATAGGGTTTGTGGGGGTGTGTACCCCATCTAAACTTTAGTAGGGTTTGTGGGGGTGTGTACCCCATCTAAACTTTAGTAGGGTTTGTGGGGGTGTGTACCCCATCTAAACTTTAGTAGGGTTTGTGGGGGTGTGTACCCCATCTAAACTTTAAGATTAGGTTTAAGTTTTAAGCTAGTGAATATATATGTTTGACTAGGAGATATTAGAATACAGAATTTTAAATGACAGTATATGAACTGCTATGGCGAATGAGCTAGTATAATAAAGCCAGGTTAATCTGGACCATGCCTTTCATTATCAAGGTCCGACACCACTTGGTTCAACGAACCGGGTGTGCACTGGGACACATCATCAGTAATGTAACCTCGGATCATCAGGTGTTTCGGGCCTTTAATCACTAGACACCCTACTCGAGGTGGCCCAACAGTGTCAGGCTCAGACACTGCCTGTATTCCTCCCAGGGACCAATAATGAGAGGCATGTAATTCTAAGGGTAATGATATTTTTAAAAAAAAAAAAAAAAAATCACTACCTGGCATCTATATGCCAAGGGTTACATGGAAAATAAAACAATAATATTCTTACCACTAGTTTTGTGTCTTGGGTCAACCATTTTAACTCCAACAAACTGCCTCCAACAACGCTTGACTCCCGCCTGGGAGACCAAATCCACTTACTCCCATCACTCCGGTCTCCCGGGGAGGTCTCTGAAAAATGCTATCCGGTTAAAACGTCCCTAGCCCGGGACTCCATCTCCACTTTTATTGTGTCCTAAAACCTGTCTGACCACTCCAACTGCAGACCCTATCTGTTGCTAGGATACCAAGCAGCCTTACTTATTCAACTCTTAAAGGTACACTGTCCATTTGGGTTTAAATATCTAAGCCTTCTTATTGGCCTCCAGTGGCCTGGAGAATGAAGAGCGTGTCACTGTAAGGTTAGGTTGAGATTATGCGGGCAGTGGGCAAAAAAGCCCCCTCGTGTTTTTTGATCTCGCCACTTGAGATTCAATTTCACGTGACCCTGCCACTTTGAACTGGCCCACGCCTTCATTAACCAGGTCCACCACTTGCCTTTATTGCCTTCTTATTGGCCTCCAGTGGCCTGGAGAATGAAGAGCGTGTCACTGTAAGGTTAGGTTGAGATTATGCGGGCAGTGGGCAAAAAAGCCCCCTCGTGTTTTTTGATCTCGCCACTTGAGATTCAATTTCACGTGACCCTGCCACTTTGAACTGGCCCACGCCTTCATTAACCAGGTCCACCACTTGCCTTTATTGCCTTCTTATTGGCCTCCAGTGGCCTGGAGAATGAAGAGCGTGTCACTGTAAGGTTAGGTTGAGATTATGCGGGCAGTGGGCAAAAAAGCCCCCTCGTGTTTTTTGATCTCGCCACTTGAGATTCAATTTCACGTGACCCTGCCACTTTGAACTGGCCCACGCCTTCATTAACCAGGTCCACCACTTGCCTTTATTGCCTTCTTATTGGCCTCCAGTGGCCTGGAGAATGAAGAGCGTGTCACTGTAAGGTTAGGTTGAGATTATGCGGGCAGTGGGCAAAAAAGCCCCCTCGTGTTTTTTGATCTCGCCACTTGAGATTCAATTTCACGTGACCCTGCCACTTTGAACTGGCCCACGCCTTCATTAACCAGGTCCACCACTTGCCTTTATTGCCTTCTTATTGGCCTCCAGTGGCCTGGAGAATGAAGAGCGTGTCACTGTAAGGTTAGGTTGAGATTATGCGGGCAGTGGGCAAAAAAGCCCCCTCGTGTTTTTTGATCTCGCCACTTGAGATTCAATTTCACGTGACCCTGCCACTTTGAACTGGCCCACGCCTTCATTAACCAGGTCCACCACTTGCCTTTATTGCCTTCTTATTGGCCTCCAGTGGCCTGGAGAATGAAGAGCGTGTCACTGTAAGGTTAGGTTGAGATTATGCGGGCAGTGGGCAAAAAAGCCCCCTCGTGTTTTTTGATCTCGCCACTTGAGATTCAATTTCACGTGACCCTGCCACTTTGAACTGGCCCACGCCTTCATTAACCAGGTCCACCACTTGCCTTTATTGCCTTCTTATTGGCCTCCAGTGGCCTGGAGAATGAAGAGCGTGTCACTGTAAGGTTAGGTTGAGATTATGCGGGCAGTGGGCAAAAAAGCCCCCTCGTGTTTTTTGATCTCGCCACTTGAGATTCAATTTCACGTGACCCTGCCACTTTGAACTGGCCCACGCCTTCATTAACCAGGTCCACCACTTGCCTTTATTGCCTTCTTATTGGCCTCCAGTGGCCTGGAGAATGAAGAGCGTGTCACTGTAAGGTTAGGTTGAGATTATGCGGGCAGTGGGCAAAAAAGCCCCCTCGTGTTTTTTGATCTCGCCACTTGAGATTCAATTTCACGTGACCCTGCCACTTTGAACTGGCCC